>NC_056741.1:1259319773-1259497273 GCF_019279795.1 Protopterus annectens | reverse complement strand
TCTTTTCACTTGGTGTTGGGACTATGGGTTACAATGGAATCACTACTGCTGGTTTCCCTGCATTCTGACAAAAGAAAGTAGTGAAGGATGGAATCTCAGTTCTGATGCCATAAAGATCTGCATTTTTTCTTTATTTCTTTCATATGACCATGAATTTCAAGGTCATACAACAAGCATCTTTAAATGGTTAGTCTAAGAAGTCTACTATGGTGTCCTCAGCAATGGATGTTGACTGTAGTCAGAAGTACTACTGGGGGTGTGGGTGATACCATCCATCTAGTCCACTTCATCCCCCTTTTTCTAATTTTATAAATGGGGTTGGGGTACCTCATCAAAAGTAACCATCACCTAGAGCCAGTGTTCACACAGCCAGGTGGTTAGCCCTGCAGTGGCATTATCTACAGTAAATGACAGTGAAAGGGTGCTTGTAGGGCTACCAGTAAGTACAGCGACATTAGTATAGTAGACATTGGGAGAACCAGTGCCAGCTGGGCTATAGTTGGCATAACTGAGATCTATAATAGGCATTGGTGGCATAGATGTTGGCCCTTGAATCAGTGGGAATATTTCCATCTGTGATCTTGTGGGCAAGGCATCTTGCTCTTAGAAGGAGTATGAGTATGCACCCTTTTGATTTCCAATGTTAGAAAGTTATGCTCCTTGAATGGCAGTGTAGATCTTTGAACTAGAAGAAGAGAAAAAGGGATAGGAACTGTAGATATGGCAGTAGCTACATTAAATGCAGATCCCTTGCTAGTGGAAGTATAGAAGTTCTACCACAATTAGTGAAGGCATTTTAACTTCAACTTCAGAATAATACTTCATAATCTCTGTGACGTCCTCCCTCTGGGTCAGTAATCAAGGAGCCTGAATCTTTACCACTGGCACCTGTGGAGACATCACATATTGGTGAGCAGTGGTGTGGATATTAATTGAAATTCTGTAGCCTGTAGGCAGTTGTCACTGAAGGTGTATATTCTCAGCAGCCACAAGGTAAACATTCAGAGTTTCATTTCATAACAGTTTTATTTATTTTTTGTTAGTTTAGTTTAGTCAGGGAAAGCAGGCAAAGATGTCAGCAGAGGATTATGGCAAACTGACAAAGAACCAGTTGGCCAAGGTGTGTGAATCCAAAGGACTGGTATATGCCAACCTGACTAAAGAGGAAATTATTTCAGCCTTAGCAGCACCTGTAACACAGACCAGCAACCAGAAGGACAACCAGTTTGGTGATTGGGATATGCAGCTATCAGAAACAGGACAGTTTACCTTTTCCTCAGAGGACTTAAAATCCATCTGGAGTTAAAGAGACTTGAACTGGAGGCAAAATGTTTGGAACTAGAATCAGCAGAGAGGCTGTGGCATTTGGAGGCTGAAGAAAAAGAGAGACTGTGGTGTTTGGAGGTCAAAGAGAATGAGAGATTGTGGCATTTGGAGGCTGAAGAAAATGAGAAGCAGCATCATCATGAGAAGGAGATGCTGACTCTTTGCTAGAGTCATGGAGGTAATGGGGAAGGGAATAACCGAACCTCAGAACCAATAAAGGTCAGTAAATTTCTTCCACAATTTACAGAGGGTGATAATTTTGATAGTGTTATTCATATATTTGAAAGAGTATGTAAACAGTATGATGTTGACCAAGGGCTCTGGGTACAGTTCTGGACCCCCTTACACGATGGTAAAGCTGTAACTGCTTTTTCTAAAATTTCTGATATTGATTGTTTAAACTATGAAAAAGTAAAGATATGTTTACTTGAATGTTTTAAGTTGACACCTGAAGCTTACAGAAGAAAGTTTCATGAGCATAGACACAAGGCAGATGAAAGTGTGTGTGATTATATTGCTGAGTTAAGCACTTATTTTCATAGGTAGGTGAGTAGGTGTCAGGTCACCACTTTTGAAGGGCTGGCAGACCTCTTGGTGGGGGAACAAGCCCTTAGCACTTTGCCTGAGAACATGAAAATCTGTTTTGCAGACCAAAAATGTAACTCTCCAAATGAGCTGGGGAAGAAAGGGGATCTCTACTTAGCAAGCAGGGCATCACTGCACAGGAAGAGGTACCCAGTGTTGCACATGGATATAAGGAAACCCATGGTGGGCACCCTAAACCACCTGAATAGGGACCACCAGTAACAGGGGAAGCCAGTAGTTCAGATACATGGCCAGGAACAAGGGTTAAATCTTTTAAATGTGACCAGCGGAGCCATGTATCATATAGATGTCCACAGAGACAAAGTGGGGAACAAAATGTGGGGGAGCCAGCAAGTGGGAATAATAGTAGTATGCCAGTGGTAAGTTGTCTGGAGACAAAAGGGGTACCAGACTATCACAAGAGGTTATATCCTATCTTAGTGGATGAAAAACAGGCCACTGCTAAGAGAGATGTAACCATTGTGAAGCCTGCAGGGGTTAAAGAGGAGCAGTACTTGCTTGGGCAGTCCACTCCGGTCAGAGCTTTAGGAGGGACCCCGTTCCAAATGCCTTTGGCCAGGGTTCACTTTGACTAGGAGTGTGGAAAGGAAACAAGCAAGTAGGTGTGTTTGAGGATATCCCTGCAAATGTCCTGATAGGAAATTATTTTAATAATGCAGTACCGTGTGTGCATGTAGTTACACACAGTCAGGCTTGGAGACAGACGTGTGGCTGTGGTAGCCTGGGAGAGACCCAGAAAGACATTACACCTGAAGCCAGGGCTGGTAGTGTGACTATTTCAGGGAGGGGACTACCCTACAGCAGTGAGCCTGAAGGTGAACCACAGCTGCAGGTAGGTAATGGTGTTCCCTTGGACAGAGTGACTGCAAGGGCAGAGGTGAGTGGTAGTACCCAGTCTAACAATAAGACACTGTTGTCAGAGGATACCAGACTTCCTGTGGAACAGGAGCTGGGAAGAGTTACAAAGACAAAGTTGAGACATGCTCAGCTATCGGACCATACACTAAGAGGTTTGAGGGAGGTAGCTAGGGAGGCAGTTGATTCTCAAGGAAAAGGGAAGTCTGTATATTGGAACAAAGGTTTACTGTATAGAGAGTGGACCCCTAAGGGAGGGCTAGAGGGTGAGGTAATGCAGCAGTTGGTAGTACCTAGAACCTACCATCTGGCACTTTTAGCCATAGCCCATGACATTTCTTTTGCAAGTCTTATGAGCATAAAGCATACCAAGAGACATATTATGCAGAACTTTTATTGACCTGGGATTGCAAGGGGTATAACAGGGTACTGCAGGACCTGTGAGCTGTGCCAAAAGTAGGCAAAGCAGGAGACAAGGTCAAAGCTCCTTTGATGACTTTACTTCTGATTGAGGAGCCATTTCAGAGGGTAGCTATGGATATCTTGGGCCTCTGAGTACCCCACGGTCTACAGGGAAGAAGTATATCGTAGTGTTAGTTGATTATGCTACCAGATACCCTGAGGTGGTGGCTGTGTCCTCCATCGAGGCAGGAAGGTATCAAATGCATTGCTAAAGATTTTCATCAGGGTAGGTTTCCCAAGAGAAATACAGACAGAGGTGCCAATTTCATGTCAGATGTGCTGGCTTGTCTGTGGAAGCACTGTGTGGTGAAGCACCTAAAGACCACCCCCTACCATCCCCAGACTAATGGTCTTGTGTAGAGGTTAGACTCCACACTAAAGACCATGTTAAGGGCATTTGCAGAGCAGTTTAAGAGAGAGAAAGTGGGACACATATTTGCTCCATATGCTGTTTGCATACAGAGAGCTACCCCAGGAATCCACAGTTTTTTCACCCTTTCAGTTGCTGTATGGACATGGGGTGAGGGGGCCATTAGATTTGATTCATGATGAGTGGGAGGCTGAATGTGAATCCCACAAGGAGTCTGTTGTAGCATATATCCTAAACCTCAAGACAAGGCTTAGGGAGCTCATGGGTTTGGCCCAAGAGAACCTGGCGGGAGCCCAACAGCAGAAAATGATCTGCTATGACAGAAATACTTGAGCCAGAGTATACTGTGAGTCAGTAGTTGATGGTTCTCATTCCTGTCAGACACAATAAGCTGCTGACAGCTTGAGAGGGACTCTTTAAAGTTATAAGGAAGATCAGTGATGTTAACAACATGGTATAACTGCTAGG
Organism: Protopterus annectens; assembly: GCF_019279795.1. Classification (NCBI taxonomy): domain Eukaryota; kingdom Metazoa; phylum Chordata; order Ceratodontiformes; family Protopteridae; genus Protopterus; species Protopterus annectens. The sequence goes on along the minus strand of NC_056741.1, from coordinate 1,259,493,186 downwards.
CAGGAGGCAGGGGCACAAATTGTACCATGTTGAAATGATGAAACCTTACCATGATAGGGAAGCCCTGATGCTGAGTATTTGCAGTGGGTGACAGGAGAAGTCTGAGGGAGATAAGGTAGTGTAGACCACAGCCTGTGAGCAGTCATTCCAAAAGCTTAAAGGGGCTTTGGGAGAACCGCCCAGTGTTAGCTAGTCCTGATTACATTAAAGAATTTGTTGTACAGATGGATGCTTTGAATCATGGGGTGAGGGCTGTACTCAGCCATGTTTCCTCAGAGGGAGAAGTACACCATTGTATATCTCAGCTGTAACTCCAAATTAGGAAGGATGCCAATTCAGATGGGATCTCAAGACAGGGTATGGGATGATGTATTCCCAGATAGGCTCATTCATCTCAAGCAACGTTTCTCAAGGGGCACTTGAAAAACTAGTTTGATGCTTCAAAGGACTGGGGGAGATGTGATGATAGGAGGTACTGCCAGCTATGCCAGGAGAAGTGAGGCAGTGTATGTGTAGCATATGCCAGCACAGCTAGTGGGAATTTAGTAAAGAATTATATGTCATTTGTATATCAGATTTGTACAGCATCTTGTGTTTAAAAATGTATTTGTAACGTTGCTTTTGTTAAACAGCATCAACAGAGTGCCCTGTTGGAAAGAAATGTAGATGCATTATTGAAGCTGAATAAATGTATATGTTTTAACAGAGGATACTGGAAGTGAAGCCATTAATCACAATCCAGCTACAGCAAACTTTGAAAAATAGTTAAAATTAAATTAGGCCATAAAGATTGTGTCTTACAGTTCTGGTTGCAGCCAGAAACAAAATGTCTGGGAAACCAAGCATTAGAAAGCCTTCTTTATTGTTTCTAGCAGGGAGATAATTGCTACTCTGGGATGGTAGAGGTTTGAAATTCTTTTATGACTTCCAGGAGCTGCAGCAGATATGAGCAAAGCTCTATTTGTGTGTATGGTAACACATAGGTGCTAAGTCCTGACAGCACCTAGCAATGGGGATTGCACGGAAACCAGAAGTTTAGATGACCAGATGTATGTGATATCATTCTGTTCAGAAATAATATTTTATTATTAGAGAAGACTGAAGTCTCAGGAGCAGTCTTGTCTTGGAACCTGACAAAGGAGGAAGACTACTCACCCACTTCATCTTGCCTTGCACTAGTAAGTGACCAGGGACTAGTACTCTTTAGATTAGTCAGAAAAATATACTGAGAATAATTAAGTATTGGTTTTGTGTAACTGTGTGAATATTTCCAGCTGTGTTTTTTGTAATATTTCCTGTGATTGAAACTCTGGTGGTTACTGTAAATAGATATTTAGTATTTTGTGTTCATTTATTATTTATTTTTAAATATATTTAAACTTCTCATTGTGGCTGGTCCTTTAGAGGAATATTTTTAAGTTTTGAGAGTATTTGCATATATTTATTTGGTGATAACTCTGGCCTCTGCTAAAAGCCTTGCTGTTTGGTCAGTATTACCATTGGTATTAATATTAATTTCACTCAGTATAATTGGATACCATTTTAAGAGTCTTATAGTAACTGACTGTTGACAGTGAGTCTGCCTTATAGTTTGGGCAAAGTTGGCAGGGCGGGTAATCTGTGCCAGCTTTTCCCAGTTGTGTGCATGTGTGAAAAGTAAATCTCATAGAGTGTGTGTGTCAGCTACTTGGAGAAGGGACACAAAGCACTGGTTTCACAGAGAGGGTGCTGGAGGACTTGGCTTGGACACTCAGCTGAGGATCCAACCCTACAGCTGTGCCAGTTGCCAGTTGGGAGTCTTATTGGGTCATGGAGGGAGAAAGAGAAAGAAACCCAGACCCCAGGCTGAGTGTGTTCCCTGTACCCACTTGAGTAAATTTTGCTTGATGTAGAGAGGTCTGCATCTGGGAATAGTGAATGTTTCCATTTGTATTCAAAGTAAACATCCCTCTCCAGTGTCAGTGGTGAGGCTTGAGGCTTCTTAATTACTGACCCAGAGTAGGAACGTCACAATCTCTTTAAGTTTTAATTTAAGAACTGAATGCAATGACTTATCTTGAGCCCTCTTGTCAGTTAGGAGGACATTGTGTTGCCTTTGCTACATTTCTTAAGACAAGGCAGAAAGTGGCAAAGAAAAATAAACATCTTAAGAAGGCAATGCCACAGAAGCACCATAAATCTTTGACTCAAGACACAAAACATGAGACAATAGATAATTTTCTTATGCCTTACAATCTTTTTAGTTTGTTGCATTAATGAACTTAAAACAGATAAAGTACAAACTAGTGTTGTGTTTTTACCGAACACATTGTCAGTAAGGAAACTTTGTTTGACATAGGTATACTGAGAGACACGAGTAGCTGTAACTGACAACTTGGGCCTAGGCTCAAAACACTTAAGAGGAAAAGGGTGAAGAATAAATATTTGAAAATCAGAAAAATAAAAACTGAAAAATAAGTGACAGAAAACAACAGGAATACAATGCAATGTAATGCACCAGTCTCATCAAAGTAGAAGATTGCTTTCAGATTGTTGAAAAATCACAAAGCAGCCTAGCTTCCTATGTCCATTAACTTTTTAGTAGGGAAAGAACTGCAGATAGGGAGCAGGAGACAGCAGTACAGTGCAGGATGGGGGCATTCATTTGGCAGCCTGGGATGGTTTTATATTCCAAGCAGTCCTAGCACTGGGGCATCAATTGTAGTAGCTACTATAGAACATCTTCTACAAAATAACATGGGCTCTCTTCAAGGAGTGGTCACTGTTAACAGTCAATCATAACAATCAAACTTTATCTCATGTAAAAGTTTCCTACTCCAAGTAGCCTTGACACTGGAGACGTCAGTCTCAGTAGTTCCTGTAGAAGGACTTCCACAAAATAAGAGCAAAACTTATGGGTAATCACCATAAAATGTAGCTATTTATAAGTATACGTACTGTAATAGTAGATCCTTGAACAGTGATCATTGTAATAGTCAGTCATAACACTTAGGTTTTATTCCACCCAGTGTAGGCATCAACTAAAAAAATTCTTCCACTTGTTAACACAAGATTTTCTAGTAGCGGGTTTTCTTCCCTCCTTTAGTACATGCTGTACATCCTCTGAAAAAGCTGCATAAAAGGCATTAGAACTAAATTATCAGATTCCCCCATCTTGGGTTAGTAGGTCCTGTTTATGAGGAAGCTTGTGGTAATTTCACTTGGCCATTTTCATAAGAAGGAAGAACTAATATTGCCTGAACCAAAAGGGTTCACCACAATTATTTTGAAGAGTCCTTCTGAATCTTCAGTATGTCCCTGTATATCAGTGGAAAGGGTGAAAATGCATAAATGACTGTTCCCAGGCCTGTCTGCAATGAGTCCTGGAACAGAATCTGTTGAGTTATCTGTTTTGAAAGGAGACAAACAGATCTACTTTAGATGTTGCCCACAAATAGATCAATTCCTGGAAGACCCCCCCCCCTTCAACTTCCATTTGTGAGGGTCTGCCCTAGTCTTGCTCAGGTTGTCTGCCTGTATGTTTTGCTGTTATGGAATGCAGGATCCTTGGATAGTTAAAGAGTGCTGAAGAGCTACCTCCAGAGCAAGCACAGACAGCCTGCATAGAGAGTAAGGTTTTTCAGTAATAATGGAGAACAATGGACCACAGCAGTGTTTTTGCATAGCTCTCAGAATGTTATGGCAGTTGTACAACATTTAGGAGCTGCATATCATCTAGGTCACAACTCTCAACTTCTTTGCTCAATAAAGAGGGGCAAAGCTAAAATAATGGGTAGAAAACCCATTGATGTTACACATACCTCTTAAGTGACCTCATTATGAGGAATGTTCCTCATTTTGAGTCTTAATAGTCCATGTTCTTCACTATTCCACATTTGAAGGGCATGTTACGCATTCAGTGTTAAGAATTTTTCTAATTAATGTCACAGACAGTCAGGAGATAATCCTCAGCAATAATAAGTGTTTTACTTTTATCATATTTAGTGGCAGCAACAGTTTCAAGTGATAATGGAGAACACTGGACTTTGCGTAACCACATCACTTGATATTCTGGATTTGCACTTATGTGTGGTACAATGCTCTCTACTATCACTGATTTGTGCCCCTTGCCTCTTGATGTACCATATCACTGTGGTGTTGCTGATAGTCACCTGGGGTGGTCCTGGGGACCACAGATGATGAAGATATTTTAAGGCATGGATCACATACATCTCTTTTATGTTTATGTGCTTTGGCCCATCTGAAGAACCCAACAGGTCTTCAGGTCTTGCACCTTTGCCCCCCCATTAAAATTGCCCAAAGAATAATCTGAAACATCTGTACTTACAGACTGATTTGGAGGTGGAAGAGAAAAGGGGAGACCTGCATTTGCTTGTATCTGTAGTCTTCACCAGAGCAGTTCCTTTTTAGAAAGACCAAGACTGGTATCTGAAAACACAGTGGATGCAAATATTGGATCCATGTGTTTTTAGATACCATTGAATCATTTTCATGTGTAACCTGATAAAAAGAATCATGAGAATCATAAATGCCATGAACTCCAGAATACAGAGAAACTCTCTGTTTGAAGTCTGCGACTGAGTTGAGAAGCTCAGGAGTGTTTCCAGATAAACACCCACAAACACCATAAAAAACTGTGTTTGTGGGTTTTTGTCTGGAAGCAATATAAAAGAATGAGTTTTGGGATGAGAAAACATGTATACAAAAATATTAAATATTTATCAAAGGTACTTTTTACATCTTTCTGAATAATTAAGGGGAATTTTTTAAGGTGATTGGTTTAACTCAGTAATGTGATGAGGAAGACAGGTTTTAAACAATGGTCTTAATTATTGTTTTTATACTGATGAAATCCCAGGATATTGGGGATGAAAGCTCTAAATGTTCTATTGAATAAAGAGCAATTGTGCTGTGATTCCATTTTTTTTCTGGAGTTTGTGGTTTGTCCAGACAAAAAGCCACCTTCTCCTGCATCAAAAAGTCCTTTTACTGCAGTGTCTATAAGACATCCTAGAAAAACAAACCTAAGGAATTCTGAATGTTTATCTGCAATCCCAGATTGGTCAAATGACATGAAACTTTTAGTTATGTACTCACCATAACTTCAGATGTTTGGGATCCATCTCGCCTACATTCTGACTGATGGGTTCGGAGCCGATCCCTCGGCTCCGACTCGGCACGCTTATGCTATAGAGCGAGACCTCTAATTGGCTGAGCTATCTTTATCCCAGGATGCACCACCACTAATCCCCCAGATCTTGTTTGTCCGCATTCATGCACACATGCATAGCTTGTTTATATAACATTGTTAGATGTTTCAAGATGAAACAACAGGATTCGGACCTTCTGATATCCTCTGATCTCCAAGGAAGGGGGAAGGAGGGTGGGTTCTTAGGAATGTAGGCGAGATGGATCCCAAACATCTGAAGTTATGGTGAGTACATAACTAAAAGATGTTATGTGATCCTATCTCGCCTACATTCTGACTGATGGGACAGCGTCCTAGCACCTAAATCCCGGGTGGCTCATTGGAAAACACTCCTGAGCACTGTGGAACCAAATGAAGCTCGTCCTCTAGATGCCACATCTAATTTGTAGTGAGAAATGAAGGTGTGTGGGGAAGACCATGTAGCCGCAGCACAAATGTCACCAATAGCAAGCTTAGAATGAAATGCTACCGAAGTAGCCATAGCCCTTGTAGAATGAGCCTTGACAGAGGTGGAAAGCTCTTTGTTAGAATAAATATAAGCTTGAGTAATACAGTCCCTGATCCATTTGGCAATAGTGACCTTTGTGACTGCGTTGCCCAATTTGTTTTCCGCAAAGGACACAAACAACTGATCTGTCTTCCTTGATTGTTTGGTCCTATCCAAATAAAAATGTAACTGCCTGTGGACATCTAGTGTGTGGAAAATAAACTCCGCTTTACTGGAGTATTTTGGGAAAAAAACTGGGAGCTCTAATGACTGTTGCAAGCATAAAGTAGAACAGACTTTAGGAACAAAAGAAGGATTTGGTCTGAGGGATACCCTGTCTGTATGAAAAACCAAGTACGGGGGTTTCACTGACAAAGCTTGAAGTTCTGAAACCCTTCTGGCTGAAGTAATTGCCACTAGAAAGGCTGTCTTCCATGATAGAAACTTTAGATCACAGGTAGCTGCCGGTTCAAAGGGGAAAGAAGTCAAGGCACGTAATACTATATCGAGATCCCATGGAGGTGCAGGATGAGAAATCGGAGGTCTTAATAGAGCAGCACCTTTCAAGAAGGTCTTACACAACCTGTTGCTCATTAAAGGTGGGTCTATGGATTCATGAAAATTAGAAATCGCTGCCAATTGTACTTTGATGGTAGAAACAGAAGAGCCTTGGTTGAAAAGAGAGGTCAGGAATTTAAGTACTTCTGCCATGGGAGTAGAAATGGGGTCCAGGCCCCGGAGTTGAGCCCAGATAGCAAACCTTTTCCATTTGCTAGAATACAGTTTCTTCGTAGCAGACTTGTGGGCTGAAGACAATATGTGCACCACATCTGGGTCCAGTGCATGTCTCCTGACTATGGTAGGAAGAGGAGGAGCCAGGCCGTCAATTTTAATATGTGTAGGGACTGGTGTAGTAGTCCCGACTGATGAATCAGTAGGTCTGGGACCTGGTCCAGGAACCATGGACCTTCCAGAGCATGTTTCCGAAGATAGGGAAACCAGACTTGACGAGGCCAGTAAGGAGCAATTAAGATCATCTTGCTCCCTAAGAGAGATGCCTTTTTCAATTACCCTGGGTAGGAGAGGAACTGGAGGGAAGGCATAGAGCAGGCCGGTGGGCCAAGGATGGACTAACGCGTCCATAGGGCTCTTCCCCGGAGCCGGGGTTAGGGAGAAAAATTCTTTGCACTTCGCATTCAGAGGAGTCGCGAAGAGGTCGCAGCACGGAACTCCCCATTCGCTGAAAATCTGCCTTGTAATAGTTATATTCAGAGACCATTCATGAGGAGACAGGATGGTTCTGCTCAACCTGTCAGCTATGACATTGGATTTGCCCGGTATGTGAGTAGCCACTAGGAAGCGTTTGGTCGAGACTGCCCATTCCCACACTCTCATCGCTTCTCTGCAAAGAGGATAGGATCTGGTCCCTCCCTGTTTGTTCAGGTACCAGACAACTGACATGTTGTCTGAGTGAACAGCAATTACGCCCTGAGGGAGGTAATCGTGAAGGGCTTGAAGGGACAGGAGTACTGCCCTCATTTCTAGGATGTTGATGTGGAGAGGGGTCTCTTCCGGTGCCATTTGCCCTGGACTGACCTGCCCAGGGAATGCCCCCACCCGTCTGGGAGGCGTCCGTGGTCAAAGTGGCCGGAGGAGGAAGAACAAAGGGTCGTCCCTGATCCAAATTGGAGGACACTAGCCACCAGCGAAGGTCCCATCTGCAAGATTCTGTGATCCATATTAGATGATTGAGAGGGAGTTCCTGAAAGGACCACTGAGTTGAAAGAAGCCACTGGAGGATTCTCATGTGTAACCTTGCCAAGGGAACTAGCAGAACTGTGGCAGACATCGATCCCAATAGCTGCAGGACAATTCTGGCTGGGGCTTTGGACCTGGGGAGTAAGGCTCGAACCTGAATTTGTATGGTCTGAATTCTGTCTGCAGGTAGATAGACCCGCATCTGGTTTGAATCTATCTCTACCCCTATGAATCTTATTCTTTGAGATGGCCATAACACAGACTTTGGCCAATTGAAGGTGATTCCGAGGGAATTGCCCAGTGATGTTGTGGCTTGCAGGCTCCGTAGAAGTAGATGCTTGGAGGTGGCAGTTAGAAGCCAGTCATCTAGGTACGGAAACACCTGGAATCCTAGACTCCTCAAGTGAGCAGTCACTACTGCCAAGCATTTGGTGAACACCCTGGGGGCTGTGGTGAGACCAAAGGGCAGCGCACAGAACTGAAAATGACTGCCTCCTAGGCTGAAGCGCAAGTGTCTCCTGGACGTTTGATGTATTTTGATATGGTAATACGCGTCCTTGAGGTCTATGGAGCACATCCAAACACCTTTCTCCAACAACGGGAGAATGGTTTGTAAAGTGACCATTCGGAACTTGGACTTCTTGACTGAATGGTTTAGGTTGCTTAGGTCCAAAATGGGCCTCAAGTCCTTGGTCTTTTTTGGCACCAAAAAGAATCTTGAGTAAGTCCCTAATCCGATCTGGTCTGCGGGGACCGGTTGGATGACTCCTTTTTGCAGCAGCTTTGAAATTTCTAAGGCTGCGGTATCCCGTTGACTGGGTGGCGGGTCCGGGATTCTTTTGGACTGAGGGGGGGGGACAACAGAATGGGATGGAGTAACCTCCGGCGATAATTCGAAGCACCCATCGGTCCTGAGTGATCCCTTCCCAGAATTTCAGGTGCTTCGAAAAACGACCCCCGACTGGCTCCGGAGCAGCACAGTCGGGCAATCCCTCAGGGACTATGAAAGGCTGAAGAGCCATGAAAGGACTCGCGGTCTCCAGTGTTGCGGGGGCCTCTGCCACCTCTGGGACGGCGTCTTCCTGATGAATTTCCCCCTCCTCTGCCTCTGGAGGGGGAACCTTCCTGCTGAGAGGGGTAAGACTTCTGCGATCTATGGAACCACATCTTCCCTCCTCTTTTAGCCTTGGGATAAGGCCGAAAGGGAGTGGAAAATCGTGCCCCTACGGCAGTCAGAGTCTTACCCTCCTGTTCACAGCGGGTAAGTGTGTCTTTCACCTTGGGCCCAAACAGGGAGGACCCATCAAAGGCCGGGCGAATGAAGACTTGAAGGCCTCCGCGAAATGACACAGGCGGAGCCAGGCTTGTCTCCGTAGAGCAATGCCTGTACCGCCGCTCTACTCGCCCCTTCGGCCGCATACGAAATGAGCCTCATGGACGAGTTTGAAATGGACGACATTGTAGCCAGCTGAGATCCAACCGTCTGGGCCAGCTCCTCAGGCAGGTTACCTAAGAGAGTATTGGATAGCTCCTTAATCAGATCCCTCTGGAATCTCGTAAAGTGCGTCAGGTAGTTCAAAGACCTCAGAGTAAAGGCCGCTGAACTAAGGGTGCGCTTGCCGTACCGATCCATGCTCCTAGACTCCTTATTAGGAGGATGGACGGACGTAGAAGCCTCTGCTACATCTTGCTAGGTAGCAGATGCCACCACCATAGCATCCACAGCCACACCTTTTATAAGGAACTCTCTATCTGGGGGCGCCGAAAGAAATTTGTTTGGACGAGCGGGCACCAGTTCCACAGAGTCTGGGTGTTCCCACCTTGACAGATCAAATCCAAGAGCTCGTCGAAGGGCGGAGACACCCAGGAGGCAGAGGGCTGAGCCCCGAAGGCCTTCAGGAACACCGACTCATCAGCAGAGGGAGGTTTGGACTGCCAGCCGCCTCGTTGTTTTAGGGCTTCCGGGATGTCTGCAAAGGAGACATCATCCGAGGACGACTTGGGGGACCCCTCTGCATCATCGAGATCGGTGTCAGATGTCAAAGACTCGTCAGGGGAGTCAACATGCTTCCTCTTGCATGTTTTCTTCCTGGGAGGTTCTTCCGAAGAGGTTTCAGAAGGACCTCCAGGAGGGGGAGAAACCCCAGCGGGGGTAACCTGAGGCCCAGGGGCTCCGCTGTCTGCGGACAGGGGGACTGCCAACGACCCAGTCTCCAAATGTAGGGAAGGAGCTGGGGAAACTGTGGAGGTAGCTAATGAAGATTTGGCTAGAGCACTCCTCATAGCCCTGAAGGCGGGACCACCAGAATCCTGGGAAGGTCCCCCCTCCATGGCCACGACAGTGGACGGTACTCCCGCCGCCGACGCACCAAGAGGGAGACTTGGGACCGAAAGTATCAATCCCGAAGCCTCCCCCCCAGGGCCGAAGGAAGAAGTCCGTGCACTGAACTCCGACCCAAGAGCCGGAGTCGGAGCAAGGGTCGGGCCTGACCCTAACACCTCCACTGGTTCCACCAACACCTGCTCCAACGGTGCCGAAGCTGTTGGAGGAGAAGTACAGTAAGGGAGTGGACCATCGGCTCCGAAGCCAAATGGGCTGGAGCCAAAACCATCTTTTGGAACACCGGAGACTGGAAGAGTCGAAGGAGCACCCTGTCGATGTCCGAATCAGACATCCTGGAAGATCTCGAGGATACCGATCGGCCCAAACCGATTTCTCCATCGGCTCCGAAGGGCTCGGGGACCGGCTCCGAAAGGACTCAACAATTATCGGCTCCGAGGAAACCTTCAAAGAAATTTCCCTCGGTGCCGATAAGGACTTCGCCCGAGGGGAAGTGTCTGAGCCGATGACCCTTATCGGTTCCAATATCAGTGGAGCCGATGAGGGTGACCCGCCTCTCGATGCCCCAGACCTCGGCTCCAAAACCAGAGGGGTCGAGGCTGGAGGCTTCGAGGCAGACCGTTCCGACCTCGGCTCCGAAGTCCGTGGAGCTGATGGAGAAGTCTGCTTAGTCTTCTTAGCCGTCAGATCCGACTGACTGGTCGGAGCCGGTGCTTTCCTCTTTTTAGAAGGAGACAGAGAGGAAGACAAAGCCTCCTCAAAAGAAGGCTTGATTAATCCTTTGAGGATTAATTTGTTTTTCCTCTCCTGGAGGACTCTGGAGGAAAATGCATGGCATACACTGCACGATTCCTGCAGATGTTTGGCGCCAAGACAATAGACGCACGAGGAGTGGTCGTCCGTTATGGACATTTTGAACCCACACCTCGTGCACTTTTTAAACCCGGAGGGTTTATGTTCTTTAGACATAATGTACAAAAAATAGACCACAACAGTAGATTAAGAGTTTGTATACACAGGAACAAAAACACTAACTCCGAAAAATATTAAACTAAAGAACTTTTTTTTTTTTTTTTTTTACAAGAAATGTAAGAAAGAGAAAAGGGAAAACAAGGAGGGTCAAGACCCTCTAACTCAAACGGGTACTTGACCCACACACAACCACTAAGTAGTTAGTACAGGGGAAGGCCCCTCTAACTTAAACGGAACCTTCTCTGACAGGAAAAAATATGCAAAACTCAATGAAACAACAAGAAACACACTCGTACACAAAAAATAGCCGTTAAAACAGCTTTTGGGTTTAAATGAGGGAAATACTGACAGGAAAAAAGACTATAAATATAGTACTTAGCCCAGCCAATGTTGAGACCACGTCCAAGCTCTGTAAGCGGCAAACGAGATCTGGGGGATTAGTGGTGGTGCATCCTGGGATAAAGATAGCTCAGCCAATTAGAGGCCTCGCTCTATAGCATAAGCGTGCCGAGTCAGAGCCGAGGGATCGGCTCCGAACCCATCAGTCAGAATGTAGGCGAGATAGGATCACATAACATCCCATGTTAAGGACTCTTGACATCTGACAGAAAACTGCAAAGATAAGTAAGTTGTCTAAATAATGAAAAATGTGAATGCCATTCAGTCTGTGATGAGCAATGACAGGAGCTAGACACTATGTAAACACCCTTGGAGCAGTAGATAATCCAAAGGGTAATACAGAGAACTGATAATGTGACCCAGACATAGAAAAACAGAAACTTCATGAAGCCGTTGGTTATGGAAATGTGATGGTATGCATCTTTTATATCCAATGTTAGCATAAAGCTTCCCTGGGGAATTAGAGGTAACATATTCTGAGGAGTCAACGTCTTGAATTGTGGAACTTCCACATACAGAATTAGGAAGGAATATCTAGAACTGGTCTCCAAGAAGACTCCTTGATACCAGAAACATTCTGATATAGAAGCCTTTGCCCATTTGATTTAATGGCACTGATCCTCCTTGGCTGTATAAATGCTAAAGAACCTGTGGGAGAAAAATCTGTTTTGTTCAGAGGGTGGTGAGGAACTCATCTGAAAAATGTTTGTACCCAGTACCCACTGTATCTCTCTTGAATCACCTTTAACACCAATGAGTCTGTCACAATTATTTGCAAAGGGGAATTGAATGCACAGAACCTATGCTGGCATAGTCATTCTAAAGTTGTAGATTGTCCATCTCACAATGCACCTGTCCCCTTCCCACAATTTCCCTCAGGTCGAGTTGATTATTGTGTTAGGACAGGTTGGTAACCCCTCGATATCTTTTATCAAAAAGGATGGGGGGGGGAGGCTTCATTGTATTAGACAGACAGCAATGAAAGTATCTAGTGATATGGTAAATACATAACTTCCGCAACCTTTACATTCTGTCTGTCCAATGAGACTGCTGACTCACAATCCCAAGCTACTAGAAATCCTGGCTGGTATCATGACAAAAGTCTTTTAAGGACTGAAGCAGCAAAGGAAGCTCTAGATCTAGATATCAATTTTTTATTTTTTTATTTTTATTTTACATTTGTTAACCAGGCTAGTCTAACTGGATATAATTCCATTTTCAGCAGAGGCCCGGGGAGAAAAGCTCCACATAGAAAAAAAAAAGCAAATTACATAATACAAAAAAAAGTCAAGAATAAAATAAGGTGAATAGTTCAATATAAAATTCTACATTGAAGTATTCTAAATTCATAACCTGTACAGAAACAAAGGTTAATTGAACATTTAGTACATGAAAAACGAAAGGAAAAGAGAAAGACATTCATAGTAAATGTAAAAGTAACAGCAGCAGAAAAAAAAATCTTGTTAATTTAATATGTTAACAACATTATTAATAGATTTAAAAGAGACTAATAGGAAAAAAAAAGTGGAGTAGAAAGAAAAAACCTATTAAGGCATAGGTAGAGTCCCATTAAAATAGTAAGAAGGAAAACAAGGAGAGGACAAGAGAGAGAGAAAAGAAGTTATGGAAACTTTTAGTTATGTACTCACCATAACTTCAGATGTTTGGGATCCATCTCGCCTACATTCTGAACTGATGGGTTCGGAGCCGATCCCTCGGCTCCGACTCGGCACGCTTATGCTATAGAGCGAGGCCTCTAATTGACTGAGCTATCTTTATCCCAGGATGCACCACCACTAATCCCCCAGATCTTGTTTGTCCGCAATCATGCACACATGCATAACTTGATTATATAACATTGTTAGATGTTTCAAGATGAAACAACAGGATTTGGACCTTCTGATATCCTCTGATCTCCAAGGAAGGGGGAAGGAGGGTGGGTTATTAGGAATGTAGAGATGGATCCCAAACATCTGAAGTTATGGTGAGTACATAACTAAAAGATGTTATGTGATCCTATCTCGCCTACATTCTGAACTGATGGGACAGCGTCCCTAGCACCTAAATCCCGGGTGGCTCATTGGAAAACACTCCTGAGCACTGTGGAACCAAATGAAGCTCGTCCTCTAGATGCCACATCTAATTTGTAGTGGGAAATGAAGGTGTGCGGGGAAGACCATGTAGCCGCAGCACAAATGTCACTAATAGCAAGCTTAGAATGAAATGCTACAGAAGTAGCCATAGCCCTTGTAGAATGAGCCTTGACAGAGGTGGTAAGCTCTTTGTTAGAATAAATATAAGCTTGAGTAATACAGTCTCTGATCCATTTGGCAATAGTAACCTTTGTGACAGCGTTGCCCAATTTGTTATCTGCAAAGGATACAAACAACTGATCCGTTTTCCTTGTTTGTTTGGTCCTGTCTAAATAAAAACGTAACTGTCTGTGGACATCTAGTGTGTGGAATATAAACTCCGCTTTGTTAGAGTATTTTGGGAAAAAAACTGGAAGCTCTAACGATTGTTGTAAGCAGAAAGTAGAACAAACTTTAGGGACAAAGGAGGGATTTGGTCTGAGGGATACTCTGTCTTTATGAAAAACCAAGTACGGGGGTTTCACTGACAAAGCTTGAAGCTCTGAAACTCTTCTGGCAGAAGTAATCGCCACCAGAAAAGCTGTCTTCCATGATAGAAACTTTAGATCACATGTATCTGCCGGTTCAAAGGGAAAAGAAGTCAAGGCGCGTAACACTATATCTAGATCCCATGGAGGTGCAGGATGAGAAATCGGAGGTCTTAATAGAGCAGCACCTTTCAAGAAGGTCTTACACAATCTGTTGCTCATTAAAGGTGGGTCTATGGATTCGTGAAAATTAGAAATTGCTGCCAGTTGTACCTTGATGGTAGAAACTGAAGAGCCTTGATTGAAAAGAGAGGTCAGAAATTTTAGTACTTCTGCCACGGGAATAGAAATGGGGTCCAGGCCCCGGAGTTGAGCCCAAATAGCAAATCTTTTCCATTTGCTAGAATACAGTTTCTTTGTAGCAGACTTATGGGCCGAAGATAATATGTGCACAACATCTGGATCCAATGTATGACTCCTGACTATCGTCGGAAGAGGAGGAGCCAAGCCGTCAATTTTAAGGTGTGTAGAGACTGGTGAAATAGTCCCGACTGATGAACCAGTAGGTCTGGGACCTGATCCAGGAACCATGGACCTTCCAGAGCATGTTTCCGAAGATAGGGGAACCACACTTGACGAGGCCAGTAAGGAGCAATTAAGATCATTTTGCTCCCCAAGAGAGATGCCTTTTGAATCACCCTGGGAAGGAGAGGAACTGGAGGGAAGGCATAAAGCAAGCCGGTGGGCCAAGGATGGACTAATGCATCCATGGGGCTCTTCCCCGGAGCCGGGTTAGGAGAAGAATTCTTTGCACTTCGCATTCAGAGGAGTCGCGAAGAGGTTGCAACACGGAACTCCCCATTCGCTGAAAATCTGACTTGCAACTGTCATATTCAGAGACCATTCGTGAGGAGAGAGGATGGTTCTGCTCAATCTGTCGGCTATGACATTGGACTTGCCCGGTATGTGAGTAGCCACTAGGAAGCATTTGGTCGAGACTGCCCATTCCCAAACTCTCATGGCTTCTCTGCAAAGAGGATAGGATCTGGTCCCTCCCTGTTTGTTCAGGTACCAGACAACTGACATGTTGTCTGAGTGAACAGCAATTACGCCCTGAGGGAGATAATCGTGAAGAGCTTGAAGGGACAGGAGTACTGCCCTCATTTCTAGGATGTTGATATGAAGGAGAGTCTCTTCCGGGTGCCATTTGCCTTGGACTGACCTGCCCAGGGAATGCCCCCCCCACCCCATCTGGGAGGCGTCCGTGGTCAAAGTGGCCGCTGGAGGAGGTAGAACAAAGGGTCGTCCCTGATCCAAATTGGAGGGCACTAGCCACCAGCGAAGGTCCCGTTTGCAAGATTCCGTGATCCATATGAGGTGACTGAGAGGGAGTTCCTGAAAGGACCACTGAGCTGAAAGAAGCCACTGGAGGATTCTCATGTGCAACCTTGCCAAGGGGACTAGAAGAACTGTGGCAGACATGGATCCCAATAGCTGCAGGACCATTCTGGCTGGGGCTTTGGACCTGGGAAGTAAGGCTTGAACTTGAGTCTGTATGGTTTGAATTCTGTCTGTAGGTAGATAGACCCGCATTTGGTTTGAGTCTATCTCTACCCCTATGAATCTTATTCGTTGAGATGGCAGCAACACAGACTTTGGCCAATTGAAGGTGATTCCAAGGGAATTGCCCAGTGATATAGTGGCTTGTAGGCTCCGCAGAAGTAGATGCTTGGAGGTGGCAGTTAGGAGCCAGTCGTCTAGATATGGAAACAGCTGGAATCCTAGACTTCTCAGGTGAGCAGTCACGACTGCCAAGCACTTGGTGAACATCCTGGGGGCTGTGGTGAGACCAAAGGGCAGCGCACGGAACTGAAAATGACTGCCTCCTAGGCTGAAGCGCAGATGTCTCCTGGACGCTTGATGTACCATGATATGATAATAAGCGTCCTTGAGATCTATGTAGCACATCCAAACACCTTTCTCCAGCAATGGGAGAATGGTTTGTAGAGTGACCATTCGGAACTTGGACTTTCTGACTGAACGGTTTAGGATGCTGAGGTCCAAAATGGGCCTCAAGTCCCCGGTCTTTTTTGGCACCAAAAGAATCTTGAGTAAGTCCCTAATCCGATCTGGTCTGCGGGGACCGGTTGGATGACTCCTTTTTGCAGCAGCTTTGAAACTTCTGAGGCTGCGGTATCCCATTGACTGGGTGGCGGGTCCGGGATTTTTTTGGACTGAGGGGGGGGGTGAGAGAATGGGATGGAGTAACCTCCAGCGATAATCCGAAGCACCCATCGGTCCTGAGTGATCCCTTCCCAGGCCTTTAGGTGCTTCGAGAAACGACCCCCGACTGGCTCCGGAGCAGCACAGCCGGGCAATCCCTCAGGGACTATGAAAGGCTGAAGAGCCACGAAAGGACTCGCGGTCTCCAGTGTTGCGAGGGCCTCTGCCGCCTCTGGGACGGCGTCTTTTGGATGAATTTCCCCCTCCTCTGCCTCTGGAAGGGGAACCCTCCTGCTGAGAGGGGTAAGGCTTCTGAGATCTACGGAACCACATTTTCCCTCCTCTTTTAGCCTTGGGATAAGGCCGAAAGGGAGTGGAAAATCGTGCCCCTACGGCAGTCAGTCTTACCCTCCTGTTCACAGCGGGTTAGTGTGTCCTTTACCTTGGGTCCAAACAGGGAGGACCCATCAAAGGGGGCGTCAGCAAATGAAGACTTAAAGGCCTCTGCGAAATGACACAGATGGAGCCAGGCTTGTCTCCGTAGAGCAATGCCTGTACCACGCTCTACTCGCCCTTGGCCGCATACGAAATGAGCCTCATGGACGAGTTGAAATGGACGACATTGTAGCCAGCTGAGAGCCAACCGTCTGGGCCAGCTCCTCAGGCAGGTTACCCAAGAGGGTATCGGATAGCTCCTTAATCAGATCCCTCTGAAATCTGGTAAAGTGCGTAAGGTAGTTCAAGGACCTCAGTGTAAAGGCCGCTGAACTGAGGGTGCGCTTTCCGTACCGATCCATGCTCCTAGACTCCTTATTAGGAGGATGGACGGATGTAGAAGCCTCTGCTACATCTTGCTGGGTAGCAGATGCCACCACCATAGCATCTACAGCCACACCTTTAGTAAGGAACTCTCTATCAGGGGGCGCTGAGAGAAATTTGTTCGGATGAGCAGGCACCGGTTCCACAGAGTCTGGGTGTTCCCACGCCCTTCGACAGATCAAATCCAAGAGCTTGTCGAAGGGCGGAGACACCCAGGAGGCGGAGGGCTGAGCCCCGAAGGCCTTCAGGAACACCGACTCATCAGCAGAGGGAGGTTTGGACTGCTAGCCGCCTCGTTGTTTTAGGGCTTCCAGGATGTCTGCAAAGGAGACATCATCCGAGGATGACTTAGGGGACCCCTCTGCATCATCGAGATCAGTGTCGGATGTCAGAGACTCATCAGGGGAGTCAACGTGCTTCCTCTTGCACGATCTTTTCCTGGGGGGGTTCTTCTGAAGAGGCTTCAGAAGGACCTCCAGGAGGGGGAGAAACCCCAGCGGGGGTAACCTGAGGCCCGGGGGCTCCACTGTCTAAAGACAGGGGGACTGCCAATGACCCAGTCTCCGTATGCAGGGAAGTAGCTGGGGAAACCATGGAGGTAGCCAAGGAAGATTTGGCTAAAGCACTCCTCATAGCCCTGAAGGCAGGACCACCAGAATCCTGGGAGGGTCCCACCTCCGTGGCCACGACAGTGGACGGCACTCCTGCCGCCGATGCACCAAGAGGGAGACTTGGGACCGAGAGCATCAATCCCGAAGCCTCCCCCCCAGGGCCGAAGGAAGAAGTCTGTGTACTGAACTCCGACCCAAGAGCCGGAGTTGGAGCAAGGGTCGGGCCTGACCCTAACACCTCCACAGGTTCCACCAGCACCGGCTCCAATGGTGCCGAAGCTGTTGGAGGAGGAACCACAGTAGGGGAGTGGACCATCGGCTCCGAAGCCAAATGGGCTGGAGCCGAAACTAGCTTTTGGAACACCGGAGACTGGAAGAGTCGAAGGAGCACCCTGTCAATGTCCGAATCAGACATCTTGGATGACCTAGAGGATACCGATCGGGCCCGAACTGATTTCTCCATCGGCTCCGAAGGGCTCGGGGACCGGCTCCGAATGGACTCAACAACTATCGGCTCCAAGGAAGGTTTCAAGGAAATTTCCCTCGGTGCCGATAAGGACTTCGGCTCCGAGGGGGAAGAGTCTGAGCCGATAACCCTTATCGGCTCCAATATCAGTGGAGCCGATGAGGGTGACCCGCCTCGATGCCCCAGACCTCGGCTCCGAAACCAGAGGGGTCGAGGCTGGAGGCATCGAGGCAGACCATTCCGACCTCGGCTCCGAAGTCCGTGGAGCCGATGGAGAAGTCTGCTTAGATTTTTTAGCGGTCGGTTCCGACTGACTGGTCGGAGCTGACGCTTTCTTCTTTTTAGAAGGAGACGGAGAGGAAGATAAAGCCTCCTCGAAGGAAGGCTTGATTAATCCCTTGAGGATTAATTTGTTTTTCCTCTCCTGGAGGACTCTAGAAGAGAACGCGTGGCACACACTACACGACTCTTGTAGGTGCTTAGCACCTAAGCAATAGACGCACGAGGAGTGGTCGTCTGTTATGGACATTTTAAAACCACACCTCGTGCACTTCTTAAACCCGGAGGGTTTGTGTTCTTTAGACATAACTGCTTTGCCACAGAACCTATCTACGTGAAAAAACACTAAAGTTTAGTCAAAGATAAAGTTAAATCCAGCAACTTTAACAAATTATATATATATATATATATTTTTTTTTTACACTAAACAGTTAACAGACAAAAAGAGAGAAAGAGGGTCAAGACCCTCTAACTTAAACAGGTACTTGACCCAAGAAAGATACACAAGCAGTAAAGTAACAGGGGAAGGCCCCTCTAACTAAAACGGGAAACCTTCCCTGACTAAAAAAATCATGAATTTACCAACAGAAATTCACCAATCACACAAATATAACAACAATAGCTGTTAAAACAGCTTTTGGGTTCAAAGTAAGGAAATTTGTGACAGGAAAAAGCCTAAATAAATAGTACTTAGCCCAGCCAATGTTGAGACCACGTCTAAGCTTGTTAGCGGCAAACGAGATCTGGGGGATTAGTGGTGGTACATCCTGGGATAAAGATAGCTCAGCCAATTAGAGGCCTCGCTCTATAGCATAAGTGTGCCGAGTCGGAGCCGAGGGATCGGCTCCGAACCCATCAGTTCAGAATGTAGGCGAGATAGGATCACATAACATCCATAGTTTTAATCAGGGTTAAAGCAAGAGCATAACCAGTGTTTTTTAAGGTGTGTTTTGAGTTTTTGTTTAAAGAGAACCGAGGATGGAATGGAAGTTAGTTCGGTGGGAAGATGATTCCAATACTTACCAATTGTATTGGAGAAAAGGGAGTCACCAGCACAGTTATTAGTTTTAGTTAAGGTTACTAGAAGTTTGTTTGAGGAGCGAAGAGAATTAAGGTTATTGTAAGGAGTAAGCAGGTTGGAAAGTATAGGTGTTTTGTTAGGATAGTAGAAAATCATATGTACAAAGGTAAGTTGAGAAAGTAACAACATGTTTTTTAGTTCAAGCCAGTGAAGTTGCTGTAGGTTCAGGCAGTGATGAGTTCTATATAGATTTCCAGTAATAAATCTAGCTATACTATGATATGTGTTAGCCAGCTTAGAGATTGTTTTCTTTAGATTAGTGTAGATAGGTGAAGCATAGAGAAGAGTGGAAATAAGATGAGAGTGGGCAAGTGAAGCTTTAGCTGTAGGAGTTAAGAACATTTTGATTCTATAGAAGGAGCCCAGCTTTCTATTTACATTTTTAATAGTATTATTAATGTGACTATCAAAGGTAAGGTTGTTGTCGATTGTAACACCTAATAACTTGGTGGTAGAGTCAGGTGATATAAGGGTGCCATCACTGGAAGAGATAGAAAATTCTAGTGGGGGGGACCTAGTAGTGGGCTTAAAGAGGAGGAGTTTGTTTTTTTTAGCATTCAAGAGTAGACAACGTTTTAAGAACCATGCCTCTACTGTGTGAAATACATTTTGTGTAATTGTTTGTAATTCAGAGATAGTTTTAGCAGAGCAAATACGTGTGGAATCGTCAGTATATTGTATGCATGTGGTCTGGGGTATAGCTACTTGTAGGTCATTTATGAATAAGGAGAATAAAAGTGGTCCGAGAATAGAGCCTTGGGGGACACCAAGAGAGATTGGCAAGAGAGAAGAGAGTTTGTTATCCCAGAGGACTGCCTGTCTCCTGTTATTGAGGTAGGAAGCAAACCAATGGATAGCCTTGGGTTCTAAGGAAATAGATTCCAGAATTTTTATGAGAAGGGGATGGTTAACCATATCAAAGGCTTTGGACAGGTCAATGAAGAGAGCTGATGATAGAATATTGTTATTACGTTTTTTGTTGATGAAGTCAGTAAAGGATAGGAGTGCAGTGGTAGTACTATGAAATGGTCTAAAACCATGTTGGCAGTTAGTTAGAATGTTGTGTTTAGTTAAGTGATCCATTAATTGATAGTGAGCACATTTTTCCATTATTTTTGCTAGTGGTGACAGGATTGCTATGGGCCTATAATTAGAGTACTCATTTGAGTTTCCTCCTTTGTGTAAGGGGATGATATAAGAAATTTTCCAAATATCAGGGATGGTTTCTTCATTAATAGTTCTGTTTATAAGAATGGATATAGGATAGGCTATTTCATTCGCTGATTTTTGGAGGAATTCAGGTGGAAGCTGGTCAGCAGAGGGGGTGCCAGGTTTAAGTTTTTGGATACATTTTCGGATAAAGGTGGTAGAGATGGGTTGTAATATGAAGGTTGGTAGGTTAGAAGATGAGAGATAATTGTTTGGCATCTACTTCTCTACAGGCCAACATATAGTGGAAAGTGCATCGGACACTGATATCCTTCAGAAGGGACTCACGGAAACAGATAGCTGGTGCCAGAGCCATGGCCTGAAGTTAAACGCAAAATGTATAGTCATACCCTTCGGAAAAACAAGGGTAACCAAGCTACCATATAGGTGGCAATCCACTAAGCACAGAAGAGGTTATCAGGGACCTGGGGACCCAGGTTGACAGTGGCAAGTGGTTAGAAAGACCTTCTACATTGCCCACCTAATCATGAAGGATTCACATCCAGATCTAGTGAGGTCATTGTTCCCCTGTACTCTTCACTTATCAGACCAATGATCGAGTACAATGCCCCATTTGGGATGTATCTCACCCGACATCTGCAGCAATTGGAGAGACCCCAAAAGTTCCTCACCAAAAGGATAAAGGGACTCCAAAATCTGTCATATGCTGCCAGATTGAAGAAACTCCAGCTCTATTCAGGCTCAGAGGTGACATGTGCCTGACATACAAGGCCATGTCCAACCCGGAATTAATGGACATGCTCCACCTCAAAAATCCAAATCCACCAAAACCACTAGAGCAAGCGATTTAAACCTTAGCACGGATATAAATAGGACGTGCTGGAGGGATAGATTTATCACTCAGAGACTCCTATGCTGTGGAATAAAATCGGTCCATGTGAGGCAGAGCACCTCGCTGACTCTGTTCAAGAGAAATCTAGACCTGTGGATGGGAGATCGGGGGAATCATCTCTGGGTCACTGCTGGACAGAGGCACAACAAACTAATGGGCACAGTATTTTTCATATAAAATGCCTTAGGGCAGATAGCCTAGTATAAACCTATGAACCTATGAACCTATGAACCTATCAGGGATGCTAGATGTATCAAAGGAAAGGTGAGAGGCCAAAGAGTTAATGGTGTCAATAAAGAAGGAATTAAAGTTATTGGCAATTTCATTGGTTGAGATATTGTCCGACTCAGAGGGGGAGGGAGTTGTAGTCTGACCAGGGCGAATAAGTCTATTTAAGTTATTCCAGAATTTACAGGGGTTATCAAGCTTGTAGTGGTTTAAAAAGGTGTGCATGTTACACGAAGTCACAGCTGCACAGATACTGTCAATGGAGGAATTTCAAAGAGTGCCATAGCAGCAGCAAATGAGTATGGAGAGTGAGCCTTAGGCTTAGGTTCATAGGTTCATAGGTTCATACTAGGCTATCTGCCCAAGGGCATTTATAAGCCTAGCCCATAGTTATGTGGCTTTCGCCACCCCTTTAGTTTGAATAAAAACTATGCCTATCATTTTGCTGTGCCTCTGTCAAGCAGTGACACTGAAGTAATCCCTGGGGTATATCTGCAATCTCCCATCCATTGGTCAAGATTCCTCTTGAACAAGGCCAGAGAGGTGCTCTGCCTCACATGTACTGGGATTTTGTTCCACAGCATAGGGAGTCTCTGGGTGATGAATCTGTCCCTCCAGCACGTTCTATTTATAACCGTGTCAAGGTTTAAGTCTCCGCCCTTGTGGTTCTGAGGGATCTAGATTTTTGAGGTGAAGCATATTCATCAAATCTGGGTTTGACATGGCCTTATATGTCAGGCACAGGTCACCTCTGAGCAAGCGGTATGAGACTGAATAGAGCTGGAGTTCTTTCAGTCGGGCAGCATAAGACATATTTTTGAGACCCTTTATCCTTTTGGTGAGGAACTTTGGGGCCTTTCAAGCTGCAGCAGGTGTCTGGTCAGATACATTCCAAACGGGCATTGTACTCAATCATAGGTCTAAAGAGTGATGAGTACAGGGGACGATGACCTCCCTTGATCTAGATGTGAATCCCTTCATGATCAGGTGGGCGATATAGAAGGTTTTCCTAACTACTTTAGCAACATGAGTGTCAAACGAAAGGCTACTGTCAACCTGGGTCCCCAGATCCCTGATGACTTTTTCTGTGCTCAGTGGATTGCCACCTATATGGTAGCTAGGGTAACCTTGTTTTTCCCGAAGGGTATGACTATGCATTTTTGGCGTTTAACTTCAGGCCATGGCACTGGCACCAGTTATCCGTTTCTGTGAGGCCCTTCTGGAGGATATCTGTGTCAGATGTGTTTTCGACTATGGCGCCCAGTTTGCAGTCATCTGCAAACTTTGTCAGCCATAACCCTCCTGTGTTTGCTTGTACTTCAGAAAAGTAGATGCCGAACAAGAGTGGACCCAGGACTGAGCCCTGTGGGACACCACTTGTGACAGGCTTTGAGTCTGACATGGCTCCAGCAACTCTGACCCTGTGGGTTCTGTCACTTAGCTAGTTTGCAACCCATCTTGTGATGTATGGGTTTACATTCAAGCTGATGAGTTTTTCGATGATACCTGAGTGGGGTATTGTGTCAAGGCCTTTGCCAGGTCGAGGTAGGCTGTATGGACTGCCTTTCCTCATCAATGGCCTTGGTGACTGTCTCGAAAAAGTCAACCAAGTTTAAGAGGCAGG
This sequence comes from Protopterus annectens, assembly GCF_019279795.1. NCBI lineage: Eukaryota > Metazoa > Chordata > Ceratodontiformes > Protopteridae > Protopterus > Protopterus annectens. The sequence goes on along the minus strand of NC_056741.1, from coordinate 1,259,470,007 downwards.
ATCTGCCTTTGACAAAGCCAAACTGGGTTGGATCCAAAGTCTGCAAGTTCCCTATGTCTTTATTTATGAGTTCCATTATGATCCTCTCCATGGCTTTGCAGATAAGGCTTGTCAAGCTAATGGGGCGGTAATTTCCAGGGTCTGTGGAGGCACCGCCCTTATGAAGTGGGACCACAGTCGCCGTGCGCCACTCCTTGGGTACGTATCCTGAGGTGAGGCTAAGATTAAACAGCTGTCCTAACTGTGGGTTTAATTCCTCGTTGAGTTCGTGAAGCACACAGCCGGGGACACCATCCAGTCCCATGGATGCTGTGTTTTTTGCCTTAGTGAGGGCAGTTCTCACCTGGGCATTGGAGATGTTTGGGGGGCTACAATCCTCTGGAATAGATATCTCTCCTTTTGGGGGGGAGAAGTTTGCACTGAACCTGTCAGCCAGTATGTTGGCAATGTGTGTAGGTTCAGTAATTTTCACATCATTTTGAACTAATTCTGAGCATATCTGGGAGTTTCCTCCTAGGTTTCTAACATAGCTAAAGAAGGCCTTATGATTCTCTTTAGAGTCCTTGGCGATTTTTCTCTCAAAATTTGCCTTGGATGATTTTATGAGAGCTCTTAGTTTTTACTTATAATGATCAAAGGTGTCTTACCTTTCAAGGATTTTGCTCTATCTTGTAGTAGCTTCCTCCTTTTGTTGTAGAGCTTGTTTATGGCTGGGGTCCACCAGACTGGATGCTTGCCTTTGGTACAGAGAGTCTTAGTTTTGTTTGGGATTGCCTGATCCATGCAGTCCTGTAGGTGCTGGTAGAAGGCATTTGTAAGTGATTCAGCGGTTTGAGTAATGTTTACCACTGGCTCAGGGGCCTTAAAGGAGACCACACTAGTTTTTAGAAGTGTGAAATCGGCTTTTGAGAAGTTTTTCACTGTGGTCTTTTTGTTTCAGGTGGGGCGGGATGAGGACCTCCAGCGAGATTAGTTTATGATCTGATCTCACCAGTGAGGGGTATACTTCCAGTGTTGAACATTTTGATCCCATGTTCGTGATGATGAGATCAAGTATGTTTTCTCCTCTTGTGGGGATGGTGACTAGTTGTTCCATGGCATTTGAGTTTATGAACTCCAGGAATCTTTGGGTTAGAGTGTTCGGGCTTGAGTAGTGTTCCCAGTCTATATTAGGGTAGTTGAAGTCACCTAGTATGATGGTGTTTGGAGATACATTTATCCCTCCAATGTTTTCAGGAAGGCCATGTGAGGTTCCTGAGTTTGAGAGGGTGGCCTGTAACATGCTACAAATTGCAGAGCAGTCTTGCCTATGGTTAATTGCACCTGGATGGTCTCCGATGCATCGCGTTGCCACCAACCTTGAGGTGTGGGTGTCCTTTATGAATATGGACACCCCTCCTTTCTTGGTGTTGTCCGGATTTTGGGCCGGAACGCATGATATGAGGTGAAACCTGTTAGTGCTGGGGTGCTCTCAGGAACCTTGAACCAGGTTTCTGTCACAGCACAGACATCGATGTTCTCCATATTGAGAAGGGCCTCGAGAGTGTGCATCTTGAGATTGAGACTTCTGGCTTTGAGCAGCATTACCCTTAGTTTTTTCCTTTTGGTGTTCTAGGGTGGTAGGTTTAGAATTTGAGCCTTGCCTAAAAAGGCACTATGGGGTGGCAAGAGCCTTTGCCAATATCCGGAAGCCCAGGGTGACAGGTGCAAGCCGTCCCTTGCAAAGCAGCGTGGCTTGTCCAGCATGTCATCCCAGGCAGACAGACATTGGATCCCCTTTGAATGACACCAGAATTTAAGCCAATTATTAAAGCTGATCATCTTATCACTGTATTGTGGCATCATTCTAGGTGAAGGTAGGATACTGCTCAAGGTCAGGGTCATACCTGCCTGGGCTACATAATCAGAGAGCTCCTCGATGTCCCTTTTCATGTAGTCCAAGGAGGTACGTCTCAGGTCGTTGACACCAGCGTGGACAATGACTGAGTCGCACTTGTACCTGCTGTTGAGAGACCTGAGTGCTTGCGTTATGTGGCGGATTCTAGCGCCCGACAGGCAGCTTACTGTGACCTTCTCTTTACTCAGTCTGGTGAACGGGACGTCAGTGTGTCTGACTATGGAATCACCAATGACAAGTGTGTCTGGCATTTTGTTTGGCCTTAAGGGCTGTGACTGTTTGACACTCTGACTGTGTGGTCTATGTGTTGCATGTGTTGGGTCGTGAGGTGGTAGTTGTTTGGGTGTCTGCTTTGGTGGCCTCTGCTGTTTTGGTAAATTTTTGATCAGAGCCTCCGAGTATGTCTTTGTGTGAGTATGTGTATGATTTGAAGTTGTGATGGTACCATGTGTGACTGGGTATGTATTGTGTGTGGTTACCTTCTCCTCCTGTCTGGTCTTGCCAGTCCTATGTTGAGAGAGCTCAGCCTCCAGTTTGGCCGTATAGTTGCATCTCTCGCATGTATTTGTGTTTTGTGGGAGAAGGAGAGGATTGTCTGTGTACATGAGGCAATTGTAACATTGCCTCAATATTCCCAGGTTCACCAGTTGAGCTGGAGAGGACACTAGCAACTGATCCCTCGACATACTAGAAGTAGTAGATAAAGAGACTTTCAAAGGACTCCGGGGGTTCAATGCTTCAATGGCAAGGACAAATTCTGGCTCTGATACACATATGTAATGCAATCTAATAGCTATCGGGACAAGGTTATTCTGGAAACTTTCCTGCCCAATCAGTTTGTAGTGAAAGAAATAAACAGCTGAGAGTCTTTTCTACATCCTTTGGTGCAATCCAAGTAAAATCTCAACTGCCTATGAATGCCCAGGGTATGAAGAGAATATTCACTTCTATTAAAATAATATGGAAAGAAAGCAGGTAAATTGATCAACTGATTTAGTTTTGCCTCAAAGGCTACATTAGGAAAGAAAGAGGGATTAGTCCTAAGGGAAACTCTGTCCTTATGAAAGACAATGTATAGCCTGAGAGAAGACAGCCCCTGACATTCTGAGACTCTCCTGGCAGAAGTCATAGCCACCAGGAAAACAGTCTTCCAAGTAAGAATATTTGGCAATTCAGACACAAAAGATGGTTGAGTCAAGGATTCCAGTACTAAACTGAGATCCCAAGGGAGAACATGAGAAAAAATTCCATTAAGAAAGCTTTGTATAACCTGTTCAATGAAAAGAATGTGAATCTGGTTGATGAAGAAGGGTCTAGATCACTGCTAACCATACCTTGACAAAAGGAAAAACTAGTCAAGCTTGAAAAAGGGATGACAGAAACGGTAACACCTCAGGAACAGAGGCTTCTACGGGGTTGACATGATGAAAAGCCCAAAGTGCAAAATGTTTCCATTTACTGAGGTAGACCCTGGTAGTCATGACCTTTTGACATAAGGAAAGAATTCTCATTACATCCTGAGATAACACAAAACAAAAACTGGTTAAGATTACTACAGAATTTTTTTTTATTTAAACCATACCTTCCATGGTGATCTAACCATTTTGTTTGTGGATGCATTTTCGTTAAATTGGACTGGCCTTTGTCTGCTGGAGCTCTCTTTTTAGTTTGTACACCCTATGATAAGGCAGAATCCTTGGCCACTACTGGAAATGGAGAAATCATGTAGTTATCTTCAGGTTTTGAAGGTCCATATAACTTTCTAGAAAAATGGGATACTAGATCCACACTGGGTTCTAGGAGCCAGAGAGTCTTCCTGGGGTAATGCTTTAGAAGAGAGAACCAAATTTGTCTGGGCCAGAAAGGGGTGATGGGAATGACCATTACATTGCATCTTAGGATTCTCTATAGGACTTTGGGTATCAGAGGAATGAGAGAGAAGGCATAGATTAACCTGGGTGGCCACAGTTTTACTACACAATCTCTTGGAGGTTGTCCCTCCAGGGGTACCAAGGCAAAGTAAGTGCTACATTTGAAGTTGACTGGAGATGCAAAAGATCACAGTGTACCTACACAACAGTTGAAATTTGTCTGAGCTACCACTGGATTAAGAGACCTATCATGCAGCATAAGAATTGTCTTGCTTAGCTGGACTGTCAAGACAGTTGGATATCCTGGGAATATGGATTGCAACTAGAAAGCTGTGAGAGTCCATTGTCCATATATCACACTCTCATTGCTTCTCACCACAGAGGGTAGGACCTGCTCTCTCCTTGCTTGTTTATATACCAAACTATTGTCATGTTGTTGGTCTGGATAGATATTCCATCTTGAGGGAGAAAGTTATGAAGCTCCTCCAATGCTAGAAGGACTGCCCTCATCTCCAATATGTTGATGTGAAGATTGGGCTCAATAGAGTTCCAACACATTGGACAACCCTCCCCCCACAGTGGCTCCTCACTCCAAGGAGGAGACATCCCTGATGACAATCACTGTCGGAGGAGGAAGGGTGAATGATGTCACTGCTTGGGTGAGTGGAATCAGGACATCCACCAATGCAGGTGGTTTCTCCAGCTACTGCTCAGAGGAATGGGTAAAGTGACACCAGCTGTCAAATTGGACCTTCGATTGTGGAGCAGCCACTGTAGAATCCTCATGTAGAAGTGAGCAAAATTAACCATAAGGATGCTGTAAGTCATTAGGCCTAAAACTTACAGGACCCACAAGGCTGGCAGTTTGTGATACCGCAGTAGTTTGTGTATTTCTTGGGAAAGTAATTGTGTGTTTTCCTGAGGCAAAAATACTATGCACCTGACTGTGCCCAGATGGCAATCAAGGAACTGGAAATGTTGAGTTGGCTTTAGATGGGACTTGTAGAAACTGATGGTAATGCCCAAGGACAAACAAGTTTGGAGAAGGTAATCCTTTGTTACCTGTAATGATTCCTTTGTGAGAGCTGCCAGGAGATAATCATCCAGATATGGAAACTTTCTGTTCCCATGAATTTGAAAATGGGCAGAGACTACAGCCATGCACTTGGTGAACACCCCGTGGGTGTGGTGAGACCAAAGGGCAGGGCCCTGAACAGATAGTAATTGGACCTGATATAAAAGCAAAGAAATCTTCTGGAAGCTGGAGTGATTTTGATGAGCAAATAAGCACCCTTAAAGTCTACTGAGAACAGCCAATCATTTTCCCTTAGACATGGAAGAATTGATTACACCATGACCATTCCAAATGGGGTCTTTTTGACAAATGTATTTAAGTAATGTAGATCCAGGATGGGTCTGAGGTCCTTGTTCTTCAGAATGAAAAAGAAACTTGAGTAGTGACCTGACCCTGTCTAGTTTGGTGGAAACTCCTGAATGGCTGAATTTCTGAGTAAGGAGATTACCTCCACTTTGGCCAATTTTAGATGTTGGGATGGAACATATGGGAGAAGACCTTGAGAGGGGGTTAGAAATGATATGGAGCAGCATCTAGGTACAATCCCTCTTACCCACCCAAGAGTCCCATATGATGGCCAGCCACTCTTGGAAGTACAGGCATATTCGACCACCGAGTGCCTCCACAGTGGAGCAGTCAGGCAGACCTTCAAAGATGAGACTGCTGGTGATCCAAAAACAGCCTGTGAAATCCCTGATACTGTCTGCATCCACTGAAGGGGCTGCTTCTGCCAAGACCACCCAGATCAGAGGAAGAGCCAAAGGGAAGATACTTAGACTTTCAGTAGTAAAGAGATTTGGGACATTTTTGGTTCTGACTATATAGTCTCTATGGGTTCTGAAATCTCACTCCCAGGGCAGACAAGGTCTTCCAGTCTTGCTCATACCTCTGCCTGTGCTCTTTAATGGTGGGACCAAACAATGAGGAGCCATTGTATTGTATTTTAGTGAATGATGTTTTCAAAATGTCAGCAAAGTCACACAACTAGATCAAGACGCCACTGTGTGTGCCACTCCATCAGCTGCATTGTGCATGAGCTGCATGAAGAGGATGGTTGCATTAAATGTTGTATTTAAGGTCACTTCTAGTTGCTTCCTGGAATCTAGTGTTGGGGGATTATTTGGGGTTTCTAGTCCTTGCTTGCCCAGGTCTCTGAAACCAGTTCATATATGTGGCATAGCTCAAGGCCCTTATCACAAAAGTGCAAGAAGTATATGCCAACTTCCCTGATCTTTCCCATTGTCCAGGTCTTTTTTGTTGGCTGGGTGAAGAGTGGCCATGTCTTCAGTCAACTAGTTCTTTGTAGCAGCAGAAACAATGGCAGGATCCATCAAGCGGCCTTTTGCCCAACATTGTTTGACATTAGGGAGTGGAGCTTAAAATGCTATCAGGCTTCCTTAGGATCACCTCACAGGAATCTGGATCCTGCCATGATTTCCTCACAGCCAGATCAATCAAGTGGACAGCTGGAGGAAGTAACCAAGATGTAGATAGATAGCGTCTAGCCATAAGCCTCAAATGAGACATGTTTGTCAGGGGAGGGGGGGTCAGTGATCCAGTTACTATTTTGGAGTATAAGCTCCAATAACTTGCCAAACCTAACATCCTCAAGTGGACTCTGAGGACAGCTCTCTCTGTCATCTAAGTCCAAATCTGTAGTGAGCGATTCCTCCAGGGAATCCAGATTCTTTTTCTTGTACAGCCTGTTTCTTGGTATATTGGATTGGAGGTTATCCAAGTTCTCTGAGAGGAATGAGATAGAACCTGTGTCATCTGTTTGAGGCTCAAGGCTCATCTCCAACTCTTGGTAGCAATAGAAGGTTGAGGTACAGTAGACTGGGTGTCCAAGGGTTGGGGTCAAGGGTCAAGGAGCCTGATGATCAAGAGCCAAGCAGATGAGATCATCCTTCTCATGACCTCAAAAGCGAATTTAATGTCCTCTGGATCTAAGAAACAATCCCCTACCCAGCTCAGAAGCCACTCCACTGAAAAAGGAAAAGAAACTGTGCCAGTGGAAGGAAAACACCCAACTCCAACAATGTGGACTACCTTGAGGAGGGAATTGCCCTCGAAACCTTAAAGGTCGAGGATCCTGAACCCAGAAGTGAAGAATAGGCTCTGAGGAAGGAATGGAAACTTCAACTTTGAGATCAAGTCACACCTGGCTCCAGGAATTTGGGAGTTACGTTGGATGGATCCCATAAATCCTACATTGAGAAAGAACCACCATACAGAGCAATAGACACAGGCTCAGTCCTCACCATTGGTTCTGAACACACCGGCCCCAAGGGGGAGGCCTGAGTTGACACAGAAGTCGGAGAAAGGGAACCAAGTGCAGGGAGGAAGACACCCAAATCTATCTGAGTCCTCAGGAAGGCCCTCATCCTGTGGTCCAGCTGCAGATCTGATGCAGTCCTAATAGATGTTAACAACCTAATGGAGCATACCAAAGAAGGACGCAAAGGAATCTGAGGGAGCCTCTGCTCTGAAGGTGACCTAACTGGTCGAGGTAGGGGAGGCTCACCAGAAATAAAAACTATCCCTGAAATGATAGATGTCAATACAAGTTTTGATGTCTTTGATGCTGATGACAGGGCTTTATCTTCACCCTTCCTCCTTGAGTCTTCCTTTTTCCCCTCTATGTCTTTATCCTTTCTTTCTTGGGACTTGCTTTACTCCCCCATCCTTTTGGTCTTTTCTCCCTTAAGATCAGGAGGGAAAAGACCTTTTTAGTACCAGCTTATTGCATCTGACAAAAACATTTGCCCAAAACACTTACACATTTGGCAATTCACAGATAGGTGATTTATAACAGTAGACGCACCACGAATGCCCATTTTGTGGGGGTGTGTCCACACTTGGTGCACTTCTTAAAACTCCTTTCCCTTTGTCTTCCATGTTTGAATGTAAAGCTGAGGAACAGACACACACACTCACACACGCACACACGCACACACACACACACACACACACACACACACACACACACACACACACACACACACACACACACACACACACACACACACAATGACACACACCAGAGCACAAGTTGAAGGAGAACCTGTCGCCCACTATGTACCAAATGCAATAAGGCAGTTAGGTCAACAGTAGTAAGGGAAAAGCAATGCTAACTGTACATTTCCTTAAAGGCGAGGAGCTAAAACAGTTGGCAGCGAAAATGCAGAAGTCTACAAATTCAAAAAAGTAACTTAAATAACTTTCTCAGATTGCTAATGCATATATTTGAGGCCAATTTTAACCCAGAAAAATCAGAACAAAAAGGACCACTCAGCTGTGCAGAGAAGATCACGTCTTCACTTGATGGCAGAAAATGAGATCTGCGAGAAGTTAGGGGAAGGAGATAGGTGCACTGTGGGAAGGAAAGGTTTGAGGAACTTGAGGCTGGAGCATTAGCTGTGATGGTATACATCTGACAAGTGGTTCAAAGACTGAACAGTTGGATCAGATGGACGTAATGTAAAAGATGAATAAAACTGAGATAGGCACTATCTTTAGGGAGAAAAGTGGTAACTAGGTCTCTCAAATTATCTATACAAAACCCATAAACTTCCCGTAAGTGTCTGATAGTTAAGAATTCTATACACCAAGGTGAAAGAAGAAAAAAATCCTTGTACTAAATCTGTCCAAAATCTTCCCCTCCTTGTCCACTGCAGGAAGGGTTGGATGACACCAGGAGCCTATTCCCTGTTGCTGTAGGTGTCACTATTGCTGCGGGGTTAGACTTAGGGTGAGAATACAAGTCCTTGTTAGTCTGAGAAACATTGTAAAGCCTATCTGCTTTTTTGAAGCCTGAAGGTTGTGAATCAGGGTACTTACAGGCAGCATTATATACATCCTCTAGGCTGGCACTAAAGGAGTAATAGACATAGAATGGGCACATCACTTGTAACATATTATAATATCTTCCAAATTCAAGGGGAATATTCATTTGCTCCTGTAAAAAAAAAAATTCCTTCATACCAGCAGTAAAATGACAACAGACAGAAGAACGTAGTACAGTTGTGTAAGTGAACTTACAGTAACAGTAGATATTCAAATGATCAATGATTCAGTAGCCCAAGATACACAGGTTATAGGTTCATAGGTTCATAGGTTCATACTAGGCTATCTGCCCGAGGGCATTTATAAGCCTAGCCCATAGTTTTGTGGCTTACGCCACCCCTTTAGTTTGGAGAAACTATGCCCATTATTTTGCTGTGCCTCTGTCGAGCAGTGACACTGAGGTAACCCCTGGGGTGTATCTGCGATCTCCCATCCATTGGTCAAGATTCCTCTTGAACAAGGCCAGCGAGGTGCTCTGCCTCACATAAACCGGGATTTTGTTCCACAGCATAGGGAGTCTTTGGGTGATGAATCTATCCCTCCAGCACGTCCTATTAATAACAGTGTCGAGGTTTAAGTCTCCCACCCTTGTGGCTCTGAGGGATCTAGATTTTTTGAGATGAAGCATGTTCATCAAATCTGGGTTTGACATGGCCTTGTATATCAGGCATAGGTCACCTCTGAGCAAGCAGTAAGCAACTGAATATAACTGGAGTTCTTTCAGTCGGGCAGCATAAGACAGATTTTTGAGACCCTTTATCCTTTTGGTGAGGAACTTTTGTGGCCTCTCCAGCTGCTGCAAGTGTCGGGTCAGATACATTCGAATGGGGCATTGTACTCGATCATTGGTCTGATGAGTGATGAGTATAGGGAGACTATGACTTCCCTTGATCTAGATGTGAATCCCTTCATGATAAGGTGGGCAATGTAGAAGGTCTTCCTAACTACTGTAGCAATATGAGTGTCGAATGAAAGGCTACTGTCAACCTGGGTTCCCAGGTCCCTAATAACTTCTTCTGTGTTCAGGGGATTGCCACCTATATGGTAGCTAGGGTAACCTTATTTTTCCCGAAGGGTATGACTATGCATTTCTTGGCATTTAACTTTAGGCCATGGCTCTGGCACCAGTTATCCATTTCTGTGAGACCCTTCTGAAGGATATCTGTGTCAGATGTGTTTTCAACTACGGCCCAGTTTGCAGTCATCTGCAAACTTTGTCAGCCATAACCCTCCTGTGTTTGTTTGTACTTCAGAAAAGTAGATGCCAAACAAGAGTGGGCCCAGGACTGAGCCCTGTGGGACACCACTTGTGACAGGCTTTGAGTCTGACATGGTGCCAGCAACTCTGACCCTGTGGGTTCTGTCACTCAGCCAGTTTGCAACCCATCTTGTAATGTATGGGTTTACATTTAAGTTGATGAGTTTTTCAATGATACCCGAGTGAGGTATTGTATCAAAAGCCTTCGCCAGGTCTAGGTAGGCTGTATGGACTGCCTTTCCTCGTCAATGGCCTTGGTGACTGTTTTGAAAAAGTCAACCAAGTTTAAAAGGCATGATCTGCCTTTGACAAAGCCAAACTGGGTTGGATCCAAAGTCTGCAAGTTCCCTATGTCTTTATTTATGAGATCCATTATGATCCTCTCCATGGCTTTGCAGATAAGGCTTGTCAAGCTAATGGGACGGTAATTTCCAGGGTCGGTGGAGGCACCGCCTTTGTGGAGTGGGACCACAGTCGCTGCGCCACTCCCTGGGTACGTATCTGGAGGTGAGACTAAGATTAAACAGCTGTCCTAACTGTGGGTTTAATTCCTCGTTGAGTTCATGAAGCACACAGCCGGGGACACCATCAGGTCCCATGGATGCTGTGTTCTTTGCCTTGGAGAGAGCAGTTCTCACCTGGGCGTTAGAGATGTTTGGGGGGCTACAATCATTTGGTCTAGATATCTCTCCTTTAGGGGGGGAGGGGGGGGAGAAGTTTGCACTGAACCTGTCAGCCAGTATGTTGGCAATGTCTGTAGGATCAGTAATCTTCACGTCATTTTGAACTAATTCTGAGCATATCTGGGAGTTTCCTCCTAGGTTTCTGACATAGCTAAAGAATGCCTTATGGTTGTCTTTAGAGTCCTTAGCTATTTTTTTCTCAAAATTAGCTTTGGATGATTTTATGAGAGCTCTTAGCTTTTTACTTATAGTGATCAGCGGTGTCTTACCTTTTAAGGATTTTGCTCTATCTTGTAGTAGCTTTCTCCTTTTGTTGTAGAGTTTGTTTATGGCTGGGGTCCACCAGACTGGACGCTTGCCTTTGGTACAAAGAGTCTTTGTTTTGCTTGGGATTGCCTGATCCATGCAGCCCTGCAGGTGCTGGTAGAAGGCATTTGTAAGTGATTCAGCGGTTTGAGTAATGTTAACCGCCAGCTCAGGGGCCTTAAAGGAGACCACACTAGTCTTTAGAAGTGTGAAGTCGGCTTTCGAGAAGTTCTTTACTGTGGTCTTTTCCATTTCGGGTGGGGGCGGGATGAGGACCTCCAGCGAGATTAGTTTGTGATCAGATCTCACCAGTGAGGGGTATACCTCCGGCGTTGAACATTGTGCTCCCATGTTCGTGATGATGAGATCAAGTATGTTTTCTCCTCTTGTGGGGATGGTGACTAGTTGTTCCATGGCATTTGAGTTTATGAATTCCAGGAACTTTTGGGCTAGAGTGTTTGGGCTTGAGTAGTGTTCCCAGTCTATATTAGGGTAGTTGAAGTCATCTAGTATGATGGTGTTCAGAGATACATTTATCCCCTCCAGTGTTTTCAGGAAGGCCATATGAGGTTCCTGAGTTTGCGAGGGTGGCCTGTAACATGCTACAAATTGCAGAGCAGTCTTGCCTATGGTTAATTGCACCTGGATGGTTTCCGATGCATCGTGCGATGCCACCAATCTTGAGGTGTGGGTGTCCTTGATGAATATGGATACCCCCCTCCTTTCTTGGTATTGTCCGGGTTTTGGGGCCGGAACGCATGATATGAGGTAAAACCTGATAGTGCTGGGGTGCTCTCAGGAGCCTTGAACCAGCTTTCTGTCACAGCACAGACATCGATGTTCTCCATACTGAGAAGGGCCTCGAGTGCGTGCATCTTGAAGTTGAGACTTCTGGCATTGAGCAGCATTACCCTTAGTTTTTTTTCTTTGTTTTGTTCTAGGGTGGTAGGTTTAGAATTTGAGCCTTGCCTAAAAAAGGCACTATGGGGGTGGCAAGAGCCTTTGCCAAAATCCAGAATCCCAAGGGTGACAAGTGCAAGCAGTCCCTTGCGAAGCAGCGTGGCTTGTCCAGCATGTCATCCCAGGCAGACAGACATTGGATCCCCTTTGAATGACACCAGAGTTTAAGCCAATTGTTAAAGCTGATCATCTTATCTCTGTATTGTGGCATCATTCTTGGTGAAGGTAGGATACTGCTCAAGGTCAGGGTCATACCTGCTTGAGCTACATAATCAGAGAGCTCCTCTATGTCTCTTTTCATGTAGTCCAAGGAGGTACGTCTCAGGTCATTAACACCAGCGTGGACAATGATTGAGTCGTACTTGTACCTGCTGTTGAGAGACCTGAGTGCATGCGTTATGTGGCGGATTCTAGCACCTGACAGGCAGTTTACTGTGACCTTCTCCTTACTCAGTCTGGTGAGCGGGACGTCAGTGTGTCTGACTATGGAGTCACCAATGACTAGTGTGTCTGGCATTGTGTTTGGCATTAAGGGCTGTGACTGCTTGACACTCTGACTGTGTGGTCTATGTGTTGCAGGTGTTGTGTTCTGAGGTGGTAGTTGTTTGGGTGTCTGCTTTGGTGGCCTCTGCTGTTTTGGTAGATTTTTGATCAGAGCCTCCGAGTATGTCTTTGTGTGTTTATGTGTATGATTTGAGGTTGTGATGGTATTATGTGAGACTAGGTCTATAGTGTGTGTGGTTACCTTCTCCTCCTGTCTGGTCATGCCAGTCCTATGTTGAGAGCGCTCAGCCTCCAGTTTGGCCATATAGTTGCATCTCTCACATGTATTTGTGTTTTGTGGGAGGAGGAGAGGGTTGTCTGTGTACATGAGGCAATTGTAACATTGCCTCAATATTCCCAGGTTCACCAGCTGAGCAGGAGAGGACATTAGCAACTGATCCCTCGACATGCTAGAAGGAATAGACAGAAAAACTTAAGAAAAGGTTCTGGGGGATGTGGGTGACCGAGAAATGGGGTTTGCTTTTTTAGGGTACTTTCTATAACAAGAGTGCTGTATCGAGGTGATAAGTACTGTAGGAGCAATTTGCTATACAGATAGAGAATAGTCTACTTGGGAGTCAAGTAGAGATAATTTATAGTTGTAGGATACACTAAATAGAACAGTAGTATACTTTGAGGAAGGTAGTTTTAAGGGAAAATTTGAAGAGTGGACTTTAGGTAGCCCTAATAGTTTAAATCTGATTAACCGGCGCTGCCCTAGTGTGCAACAGTAGCAGCTCCACGCTAAAGCGCGCTAACGCGTGCTTTATAGCAGGGGGCTGGAAAAAACAGGAAATGACCCAAAATGGCCAATGAATTACTAGTTGCTGCTTCTAACCACTCCTCTGAGGACAAACAAGCAGCTCAGTACTCCCCACTCCCACTGGTGAGTAAAGAAACTACCTCTGGCCACACAAGAAAATGGAGGAACACAGAAACCAAATACAAAGCCCAGGGATCAGCAAAATCTGATCACTGGAACAACTACCTAGGAAAGTTTAGGAAAGGAGAAATATTTTTTGTTTTTTGTTTTTGCAAACAGACAGAAAAAAATGCAGTAAATGCTTTGTTTCGACTAAATTGCTATCAAAGGCTGGTACACTTGAGTGTATTAGCCTGTTTGTTACTTTTAAGCAATACTTTAGCCCACAAGTGCAATCAACAATATAAGCTCACAAAAACAGGAAAATAAGGTAATAAAACAGTAATATAGGCACAAACAGTAGTCGAAAAGCTCAAAAGATCGAAAAATGCAAACTAAAAGTTTAAAAATACTTATGATCAAGAAAGTTGCTTTTTCTGCTTTCTGCTGGCTTAGGAACTCTGCAGGGGACCACGAGGAGCTATGCCTAGTTCTCTAATGCCAGAAAAGCCTGCCAAAGCGTGCTTTATAGCAGGGGCTGGAAAAACAGGAAATGACCCAAAATGGCCGACAAATTACTAGTTGCTGCTTCTAACCACTCCTCTGAGGACAAACAAGCAGCTCAGTACTCCCCACTCCCACTGGTGAGTAAAGAAACTACCTCTGGCCACACAAGAAAATGGAGGAACACAGAAACCAAATACAAAGCCCAGGGATCAGCAAAATCTGATCACTGGAACAACTAGCTAGGAAAGTTTAGGAAAGGAGAAATATTTTTTGTTTTTTTTGTTTTTTTTGCAAACAGACAGAAAAAAATGCAGTAAATGCTTTGTTTTCGACTAAATTGCTATCAAAGGCTGGTACACTTGAGTGTATTAGCCTGTTTGTTACTTTTAAGCAATACTTTAGCCCACAAGTGCAATCAACAATATAAGCTCACATAAACAGGAAAATAAGGTAATAAAACAGTAATATAGGCACAAACAGTAGTTGAAAAGCTCAAAAGATTGAAAAATGCAAACTAAAATTATATTCCCCATAAGATATAATATGGCCAGCTTTCAAAGCTTTAGGGCAAACCATTAGTCAGTTTGAGCTGAGCAGACTAAAAAGACAAGCTTGGGGCCCAAGCCCTTCAAAGCGATCATGTCAACTGAGAGAGGGAGGCTGGGCCCTGATAGAACAGGACATTGCTAGGAACAACATAAAATAAAAGTCCACAACCTGGCATAAAAGCACACCAAAAAACAATGGTGATGGAAGGAGGGAGTGGATACTGCAGCAGTGATCACTGGAATTTCTACTGTTAATGAGAAGTTTACTTACACAGTTGTGCTGAGTTCATCATATTGGTCACTGCTGCAGTAGCCCAAGCTATATGAGTAGATTACCATAGCTTAGAACAACTGGGAGGTGGAAGAAGAAGGGTCCAGGAGCCTCTGGAGAATAGTTCTAACAAAGCCTAGCCTAGAACTGGAGAAGAAATCTAGCTTGTAGTGCTTTTTAAAAATATGTGCAGAGGACCATGTTACTGCTTCTGGAATACTTCTAGAATCCAAACCTTTCCAAAAATCTATAGACGAAGCCAAGGCTGTGATAGAATGTGCCTTGACCCTGCCTGGAACAGTTTTGCTGTGTTGGGAATAACAAAAGGTGATAGCCCAAGACAAACATTTGGAAATAGTCTGCTTTAATACAGGGTATCCTTTCTTCTTATGTTTACAAGAAATGAACAGCTGATTAGAAGATCTGTAAGATTTTGTACTGTCAAGACAGTGTCTGAGTTGTCTTTGAACATCCAATATATGATGTATCCTTTCTCCCTCATTTCAGGGTCTAAAGAAGAGCAGAGGGAGATGGATAGTTTGGCTTAAAATAAACTTGGATACACTTTAGGCATAAAGGAAGGATTATTTCTCAAAGAAACCCTGTCTGTGTGGAAAATGAGATAAGGTTGACCCACCATAAGAGCTAGCAACTCTTTCTTTACTTGCAGAGGAGAGAGCAACCAGTAAAACTATTTTTCTTGTTAAGAACCTCAAGTCAGCTAGATGAGCTTGTTCAAATGGAGCAAGTGTTAAGATCTCAAGAGGAGTCACCAGTTTTCTTGGAGTTCTCTTATGCAATACCCCTTTCGAAAACATTTTAACATGGAAATGTCTTGAAAGAGGGGGATCCTTGGGTAGACATGCTCAAATGGCCAACAAATGGACCTTAATAGAGGAGTAAGATAGGCCATAGGAAAGTAACTCACACAAATATTGTAAAACCAGAGAAACACTAGCGCTGAACGGGTGCTGGTTATGTTGTTGGCACCAACTAGAAAGCCTTTTCCTTTTGCTAATATATATTTTTGTAGTAGCAGGCTTTCTTACCTCCAATAGTACCTGCTGCACGTCCTCAGTCAGTTGAAGTTGTTTGGGAGTCAGGATGTATCAAACACACCTGGTCTCGTACGAGTACATACAGTCTGTGTAGAAGCTAGTGGCAATTGCTTCTGGCCATTTCCAAAAGAAGGAAAAAACACTGTTGCATGGGCCAGAAGAATGTTACCACAATAATCATGGGGGAAGTCCTTTGAATCTTCAGAAGTACCCTGGATATCAATGAAAAGGGGGGAAAAGCAGAAAGGAACATGCCTGTCCAAGAAAAAGAAAAGACATCTGTTAACCAGGCCTTCCTGCATGGAGTTCTAGAGCTGAATATTGACAGACAATTTTTCAGAGAGGATCCAAAATGGTCTACTTGATGGACTCCCTATAGATGGATCAAATCTTATAAGACCTCTTGATCTAGTTTCCGTTCATGAGGGTCTGCCTTTGTCCTGCTCAGCTTGTCTGTCACACAGTTTTGCTCTGCTGGAATGCAGAAAGCCTGTAGAGTGAGATTGTGCAGTAAAGCTATATCCTACAAGGATAGTCTGCATAGGGGCTAATATCTGGCTCCTCTTGCCCATTTCAGTACCACATAATTTTTCTATTGTCTTTTACAACTTGAAGCAGTCATGGAGACCAAAGATGATTCAGAGGGTTGAGTACCTTGATAAGGGCGAGCATCTTTTTTTATATTTATGTGCTTGTGTGTCTGTGACACAAAAGTTAGCACACTCATCTTTGATAAACAAACTGTAGAAACGGACGTCAAGTGAAGAGCCACCAAACTGGAAAAATAAGTATTTATTTGAACACTGAGTTGTATTAAAACAATAAAAAAAGTTTCTCTATAATAAAGCTTCTATAATATTACTTGTGGATTATAGAGAAACTTTTTTATTGTTTTAATACAACTCAGTGTTCAAATAAATACTTATTTTTCCAGTTTGGTGGCTCTTCACTTGACGTCCGTTTCTACACTCATCTTTGGTGCAGAAGGCTGTGGATTCTATTCCCACACCAAGAGGCCGATTGCTGACAATGATGTGCAGCATAAGGGTGGTGCAGCACTCCTAAGTGTGCCATCCTTTGGCTGAGATGTCGAAACCAAGGCACCATCTGCTTGAGTTGGTGGTAGCTCAAATGGATGTAAAGGATCCCACATCACCCATCAAAAGAGTAGGAGTCCTTTATTTATATACAAAACTAACTGTTATTTAGAAAATATTTACATATGTGCAACTATTTACATATATACCAATATATAAATATACAAATCTGTTACACATGTTCATAATTTCCTTTACAATCATACTAAATGTTCATCTCTATTAGTCTCCCACTCATTTTTCCATAACCACCATCTGATTTTACTTAATATTGTTTTTTAAACACCTTTATTAAATTATCACTTGTGACATAGGCAAATTTAACAAATTTACACACGAAACATGATGTAAATAATATGGAGCGTGAGAATCTTCTTCTTTACAAAGACAAGTGCAATAGAGGTGGGGGGGCCCAGATTAGTAACCACATATGGATGTAACACTAAGGTGCTAATGGATATTGGACAACATCATTGGACTATCTTGACATGTGACACGAGACTGAGTGAAATTTTGGGTCATAGATGTCTTTTCTCATTTAGGAAAGGTAAAAATCTTGCTGCATTTTTTAACCAGTATAAACATGGTCAACTTTCAAATAAAAAATCTACCCAAGTTACTTTGTCAGGTGATACCTTAATTGGCTGCCACCCTTGTGGTCATTGTGTTCACTGTTCCAGGATATTAAAAACCAAAAGCTTCAGCAGCCAAAATACCCCTCAAGTCTATGATATTACATTTTTTGCTAATTGCACTTCTGATTGGGTGATTTATTTAGCTAGTTGCAATTGTTCAGAATTCTATATAGGGCAAACTTCCAGACCTCTTAAATTTAGAATATCTGAACATCTTAGCGACATTAAACATCACAAAGAAACTAATGCCCTCTATAAACATACCATGATACATAAAAATGCCACATTTAATTTCACCATCATTGATAAAATAATGAGACCTAGAAATAATAAATTGGGTGGGCATGATTTGTTAAACAGTATGGAGAAAAAATGGATTGTTAAACTGGGAGGTCTGTTTAAACCAGGGCTTAATGAGCATCTTTAATTGATCTCATGTCCTCTGAATTATGTATTTAAAGTATCTCTTACTTTGCTGATAACTACACTGATGAAGGCTATGTAACTATACAGCCAAAACCGGTTTGTTTTTTTTGTTAAGGATACTTTTAATAAAGTATTTATTTGGAACCACTGTATGCTGGCTTTCTATTTTTTGGTTTACATATATCATATAACCTAAGAAATATTACACAAATTATTCAATTCCTACTCTTTTGTTTAACAAGAAACATCTTTATTAAACCATCACTTATGACATAGGTAAATCATACATTTATATAAATGAAAACAAACCACACCAGCGCAATCATAGTTGCAAGCATTTGACATCACAAACCATACTGACACACTCCCAGTTGCAAACATTATAAATCATTTGTAATCTACACAATCATTTTCAGTCAAAAATTACATAGCTCATTTAAGTCCTGCCTTCTTTAAACCTCATTCGTCTCCTGTATGTATTGTTCCCACAATTCCCATTTTTCCTATGTAGTTTGCTCCTACCCTTTTCTCAAGATCTCAGTTTCAGTTGTTTTATCTCTGTTACTATATTCACTACTTCTAGTACAGTTGCTTTAGATTTGGATTTCCATTTTCTAGTAATTGTTTTTTTGGCAGCTACCATAATTAGACATAGCAAGGCCTTACCATGTCTAGGCAATTCCAATTGATTTCACTTAATATTGTTGCTAAAATCCATTTATCATTAAACATAATTTAATTTATTCTTTCATTCTATAGAACACATATAACATAAAATAACTTTTTATCCATTATTTTAACATATTCCCCCTGATTTAATAACCTCTGTGTAGGAATAGTGCAAGCCCTACATGGAGTGTACCATGGCCGTGTCTGCAACTCCACCTCAGCAGTGTGCCTTGCATATTAATGAAGGTGCACTACTGAGGGACAGCAGTGTACATGGTTACTGAATCAGTGTAGGGAGTGTGTTACAGTGCTCAGAGATGTGTAACACACCCCCTGCATTGTCAAAGTGCCGTACGGCACTAAAAGATGAAAGTAAAGTGTCCTCAGACACTTATTTATAACATTTTTTATTTATTTCACAGAGGGAGTGTGTTACAGTGTCCTTAACACACCCCCTGCACTGTCAAAGTGCTGTACGGCACTAAAAGATTAAAGTAAAGTATCCTCGGACACTTATTTATATATTTTTTATTAATTTCATAGAGGGGGTGTGTTACCGTGTCCGTAACACACCTCTTGTACTGTCAAAGTGCAGTACTGCACCAAATTATGAAATGTAATGTTTTGTCCAAGCTAGTAGAATATTATATTTAGGGGGTGTGTTACAGTGTCCATAACACACCCTGTGTACTGTCAGAGTGCCATACAGCACTGAAATAATTAAATGTGAACATGTGATTGTCCTTTTTTTTGAAATTTATTTTATTTTGTATTTGTGAGGTGTGGTGCTGCGCTTAGAAATAAACATGTGCCAGACATCTAAAAATAGAAACTGAATAGTTTTAATTTTAATAGAAAAAGTCAAGTTTAAGCATAGCTGAGCAAGTTTGCATGGCACAGTGCGGCGCTCAGCAGTGCTTAAACATTACTGAGAGTTATATAGAACAGTATAGCTCTGACTTGGCAGCTGAATGGTTAGAGTGATGGTTTTGTGTACAGTAGGTGCATGGTTTGAATACCAGCCATTCAGATTTTTACATATGATAGGGAAATATTTTAAATGTTTATTTTTTTATGTATACATTGAAATTTGTTAACCGGGTTAGTACAGCTTGACTAGAAGCCCATATTTAGTGATGACCCATGTATAAGAGCCCCAGTTACAGACAAGTGTCCAATACATTAAAGTTACACTACCAGATAATGTAGTGAAATGCATATGTTTCGGGGATATAAAGTAAAATAGATACACATAATAAATTATCATTAATGAACAAATACTTTCAATATTTTTTTTAAATTGTACTTTGCCCATAGCTAAGCACTGCTAAGCAAAGATAAGCAATGCTCAAACAGGACCTGTTTTAGAAATACTTAGCAATGCACAGCTTCACTTAGATTGTTTGGGCAGTGCTTAGCACTCCCAGTTTAAGCAGTTCTCAGCTGAGCTAAGCAGGTTTGCACACCACTAAGCATTGCTAAACATTTGCCACTTTAAGCACTGCTCAACTAAGCTTAATGGGTTTGCACACTACTAAACTCCACTTAGCATTTTTAAAAAGTATCCAGTGTTGGCAAAGGGTAGGAAAATAGCCTTACTGAAGCTGCACAGATGGAAATACAGCCAGAACCTGTTGGAGTTTTATCCCTGCATAAGCTATGGCTGGAGTTGGAGAGGGAGTGTGCTTTCAGGTGCAGTGTTGGGGCATGTTGGAGTCCAGCATCATGGTTGGGCTCCTTGTGAAAGACCATGATGGCAGACTGCTGCAGGGGCAGTACCAGGGCTTTGAATACAAGTCCAAGGCCTGGGACCATCTGGCACATGACCTCACCAATGCTATTGGAATCCCCCACATTGGTGAGCAGGTGCATCATCATTATGGCAACCTGAAGTGGAAGAAGGGGGCACTCTTGGCCCAATGGAGCCAAGATGCTCGGGACCAGAATGCCCCAGAAGTTTGTAAGTATAGGAACAATTGTTTTACCAAATTCTAGCATGACTATCTGATAGACAGGTACTCATAATGGTGTATTTCCCTTCCCACAGCTGCAGAGGAGAGCTTGCAACTTGGAGGCCCATGCAGGGCACCTAGCGAGGATGCACCGAGAGTGTGGTGAGTACAGACATATTTTGCAATATACAGTAATATAAATAAGAAAGAGTACAGTAGCAACTGCCAGCAAGTATATAATGTTCTGACTGTACTGCAATAACATTAGTAATGTGGAGGAATGACATGTGTACATGGTATTAATACTAATGATCTGATAATAAAGTACACTGGCATTCTAAATGTGAAGAGAATAAATGACATTCATTCATGATCTACAGGAAATGCAGTAAAACTGCAGTCAGAATTGTGAAGGAAATAAAGTTTTAGTATTGCATAGGTTTTGTAATAACAGCACACCTTCAATGCATGCATTATTTAAACTGGAGAACAATAACATTTGTTAAATGTATACCAATGAATGTGTCATGTCACTCTCAAAGCTTTGTTCTGCCAATTGTTGTATGTATTCTGGTCTGTGGTTGAAGAAATCCAATTTTAAAGGTGCTACAAAGCAAATATGGGTATAACACCATGAAGTGACTGCAGTTTGGCTGCTAAAGAACTGTTATGCTATATTTTTTTAATTTCTCCAAATCTTTTCGGTTTCTAAAACCATGACAGGAATGGGCCCCAAGTCAAAATACAATTAAAGTTCATGAAATTAGTATTGTTTCATTCTTTGATGTCAGTCAAAAGTGCTTTACACAGCAGTACCCGCAATATGCCCAGTAATGACTCCTTCTGCAGTTCATATGGAGTTGCATGAATTGGTATCACATCTAAGTATGATTGTAGATTCTTTGTTAAAGACCTGTTGCTCCTACTGCTATTGGAACTGTCTGGGTATCTTTCTTCCACATTGCTCTCATTTCTGCCCACAGATCCTGATATTTTATGACTTTAAGTCTCTCTATATGCAAGACACTGTAGTCACTGGGTTTGGTGATTTCGATGATCAATGCTACTTTTGTCTTCTTTTCTTGGACCACAATATCTGGTTTTCTGGCATCTAACTTTTGAAGTGTTGGTAATGGGTGTTCCCATGTAATATAAACTTCATCATTTTCTATGATGCTTTGTGGCTCATGTTTCCAGTGTTTTTCAGCCACTTCAGTGCCATAATGTTTGCACAATCCCCAGTGCAACAGTCTTGCCACATTATTATGCCTTTCAGTATACAGTCCTTCTGCCATTAGTATGTCGCAACCAGCAATAAGGTGTGCAACTGTTTCCAATTCAGTTTTACAAAACCTACATTTGCTTGTTTCTCCAACATGTTCAATGGACTTTGTAAACCAACCTGTACGTAGCTCACTGTTTTGGGCTGCCAGTATTAACCTTCTGTTTCTTGGTTTGAATTCGCCTCTCCTTAACCATTCCTGCATTCGTTCCTTATCAACATGAGGTTCTTCCAGAAGTTTTCTATACTTGCAGCTATATGCTTTTTCCACATTTCTTGCCTTTTCATCAGGTCCTTCACCTTGTATTCTTTCTTTTGTTTTTGGCACATTCAGTTGCTGCCTGATTTTTATCTACTTCTGGTTTGATTTCCATTCCTGGTTGATGCCGATATGCTTCTGCTAAATTAAGCAAAGACGTCATCTTAGATTTATTCTCCTCATGTTTCAAGACTTTTGCTACATTTGGATCTTGTGAGGTCAGCAGATATGTGTGTAATCCCACAATTGCAAATCTATACATGTAATCAATTTCAAGGAGGCCCATCCCTCCTTCAAAGCGGGGAATATATAATCTTGGTATACACTGATTTTTATAAATCATTTGGTGAGCATGAAGCATCCTTGTTTTCCTATCCAATCTGTCCAACGCGTTTTTGGGCCAGTCAATCACTCCAAAACTGTAAGTTAGGACAGGAAGAGCAAATTGGTTTATAGCTTGGATTTTGTTCCTAGATGTCAATGCTGTTTTCAGAATTAAAAGTTTTGACAACCTGCAGCTGTGCTTTCAATTCCTCATCTGATGAGCTATACAGTTTTAAATCATTGACAAAGAGAAGATGAGAAGTCTTTATAGTTTGCTGTTTTTTAGGAGCTAAATTGTAGCCGTGGCCCAAGCTGTTAAGTAAACAGCTTAATGGGTTAATGGCAAAGCAGAACAGCAGTGGTGACAAAGAGTCACCCTGGAATATCCCCCTTTGAATTTTTACCCCTGAGATAATAATCTGTCCTTTATCATGACGTAATTGCAAAGTGGTTTGCCACTGTTTCATGGTCACTGCAATGTAGTCAATCAGTGTAGGGTGTATCTTATACATTTTTAAGCACTCTTTTATCCATGAATGTGGGATACTATCATATGCTTTTTTTGTAGTCAATCCATGTCATACTTAGATTCTTCCCCTTTTTACAGTTCTCCTCAATTACTTTATTTAACAACAAATGATCCTTTGTTCCATATGGCTTTCTTTTATTGCCCTTTTGTTCTACTGCCATAATTGAATTTTTTTCTAAATGACTATAACCTCTGTCGGCATCAATTCCCATATATAGTTTATATAGGGGTCATTTATTGCACTGTTGTGAATATTTTGTTACTTGTGTATCTCTGCTACCTTTAAACTAAAACAAAAAAAAAAACAAAAAACTTGCTTTTTTCCCACTTTCTGAAATTTAAGAAAGTTCAGTTACAGATTTGCTGTTCTGAACTGTTTGTAAGTTTCTTGGAAGCCAGTGCTTGCTTGGGCTAAAGGGAAGTATCTGTGTTCACCAGTGGCAGTGGTTAACACTGAGCAGTCTGCTTGTCCCTATAGGAGTGGTTAATGCCTAGAAGCTGTAGTTTTATTGGCCATTTTGGGTCAATTCCAAACTCCTTGATCTCTCTCTCTAAAAACCCTGCAACTCTCTTTTTGCACAGTCTTGCGCACAGAGCAGCATCGGGCAGCACCGCTTAAACAGGTTTAAAGTATTCCTGGCTCCACAAAGTCTGCTCTTCACTTTTTCCCTTAGAACTGCTCTAAATCTCTAATTAAACACTCTATTTTCATTCTAAAGTCCTGCACTTGCTCGTATAAGTAATCTCATAGGTAAACACAAACTAAAGCACTACATCCTCTTATACTCCTTCTAAGCACTTGCTCCCTATTGGTTCTTTCTGATCAGTCAATAAGTCGTTCCCTATATTATTCAGGCATGTCCAAAGGTCAGTTTCGAGTTTACTCTCCAGTCCAGCTGGTGAATCTGGGAATCTTGAGGCAATGTTACAACTGCCTTATATATACAGACCACCCTCTCCTCCTCCAAACAAGCACAAATATATGAGAGATGCAACTATATAGCCAAACTGGAGGCTAAGCTCTCTCAACCCAGTACTGGCACAGCCTGTAAGGAGGAGAAGGTAACCACACACACCACAAACCCAGTCTCACATAGACCTATCGCATCAGCAAACCAAACACATAAACACACAAAACATACTCGGAGGCTCTAAATAATAATCTGCCTAAGCAGCAGACCTCCAAAGCAGACATCCAAGCAACACCTACCACGAAACAATATCCACATAGCACATAGCTCACAAAATCAGTGTGCCACACAGTCACAGCCCTTAAGGCTAAGCAACACACCTAATACACTTGTAATAGGTGACTCTATTGTCAGATACACTGACGTCCCACTCATTAGGCTGAACAAGGAGAAGGTCACTGTAAGCTGCCTGTCGGGTGCCAGGATCCACCACATAACACAAGCACTTAGGTCACTCCAACGCAAGTACAAATATGACTCCATCATTGTCCACGCTGGTGTGAATAACCTGAGACGTACCTCCCTGGACTACCATACAGGAGCTCTTTGATCATGTAGCCCAGGCCGGTATGACCCTGACCTTGAGTAGCATCTTACCCTCACCAAGAATGATGCCACAGTATAAAGACAAAATGATCAATTTTAACAACTGGCTAAAGTATTGGTGTCATTCAAAGGGGATCCAGTGTCTGTCAGCCTGGGATGACATGCTCGACAAGCCACGGTGCTTTGCTAGGGACGGCTTGCACCTGTCACCCATGGGTTTTTGAATACTGGCAAAGGCTCTTGTCTCCCCCCATAGTGCCTTTTTTAGGCAAGGCTCAAAAGACAAACCCACCCTCATAGACAACACAAAGAAAAAAAAAACTAAGGGTAATGCTGCTCAATGCTAGAAGTCTAAACCTCAAGATGAACGCACTCGAGACTCTCCTCAGTATGGAGAATATCGATATCTGTGCAGTAACAGAAACCTGGTTCAAGGCTCCCGAGAGCACCCCAGCACTAACAGGTTATACTTCATACCATGCTTTCCGGCCCCAAAACTAGGACCGAACCACAAAAGGAGGGGGAGTATCCATATTTATCAAAGATACCCAACCTCCAGGTTAATGGCACTGCACGAAGCATCAGAGACCATCCATGTGCAACTAACAGTGGGCAAAACCTCCTTTCAGTTTGTAGCCTGCTACAGACCACCCTCCCAAACACAGGAACCTCAGTCACCTTTCCTGAGAACACTGGAGAATATGAAGGTCTCAACAAACACTATTATATTGGGTGACTTCAACTACCCAAACATCGATTGGGAAAACTACTCAAGCCCAAACACCCTCACCCAACGGTTCCTAGAATTTATAAACTCAAATGCTATGGAACAACTGGTCACCACTCCCACAAGAGGGGAAAACATATTGGATCAGGTCATCACCAACATGGGGTCTCTATGTTCCACACCAAAGGTATACCCCTCATTGGTAAGATCAAACCATAAACAAATCTCACTGGACATCCATATTCCATCCCCACCCCTAGCTAAGGAAACCACGGTGAAGAACTTCTCAAAAGCAAACTTCACACTTCGCAAAACTGAGGTGGAATCCTTCAAAGCCCCCGGGCCAGTGGAAAATGCGGCCCAAAATGCAGAATCCTTTACAAAAGCATTCTATGGACACCTACAGGAATGCATGGAGCATGCTATCCCAAATAAAACCAAGACTCACTCCTCCAAAGGCAGGAGACCTGTCTGGTGGACCCCGGCCATAAATAAGCTATACAACAGAAGGAGAAAACTACTACATGACAGAGCAAAATCCCAAAAAGGGAAGGCGTCACTGATCAGTACTAGCAAGAAACTACAATCCCTCATAAAATCATCTAAGGCCAGCTTCGAAAGAAAAATTGCACAAGACACTGAAGATAATCACAAGGCCTTCTTTAGTTATGTCAGAAACCTGGGAGGCAACTCCCAGATGTGCTCTGAGTTAGTGCAAAATGACAAAAAATACACTGAACCCACAGATATTGCCAACATCCTGGCAGAAAGGTTCAGTGCAAACTCCCCCCCCTTCCCCCCCAAAAGAGCAAATGTCTATCCCAACAGAGTGTAGCCTTCCTGAGATCACAGATACTGCCCTCTCCTAAGTAAAAAACACAGCATCAATGGGACCAGACGGTGTCCCGGGCTGCATCTTACACAAGCTCCAAGAAGAACTAAACCTTCATATAAAGTCACTGTTCAATCTCAGCCTTACTACAGGATATGTACCCAAGGAATGGCGTACAGCAACAGTGGTCCCACTCCACAAAGGTGGTGCCACAACAGACCCCAGAAGCTATCGCCCTATAAGCCTGACTAGCCTGGTCTGCAAAGCTATGGAGCGTATCATCATGAAAATCATAAACAAAGACATTGGGAACCTCCAGACACTGGACCCAATTCGGCTTCATTAAGGGCAGATCTTGCCTCTTGAACCTGGTCGACTTCTTTGAAACAGTTACCAAAGCCATAGATGAAGGGAAGGTAGTCCACACAGCCTACCTGGACCTCAGAAAAGCCTTTGACACAAAACCCCACTCGGGCATCATAAATAAGCTCACCAGCTTAAATATCAACCCCTATGTCACAAAATAGGTTGCAAACTGGCTCAGGGATAGAACCCACATGGTCAGAATAGCAGGTGCCATGTCAGACTCTAAACCAGTTACAAGTGGTGTCCCACAAGGCTCAGTCCTGGGACCTGTCTTGGTCGGTATATATTTCTCCGAGGTACAGGCTAACACGGGTGGACTATGGCTGACCAAGTTCACAGATGACTGCAAACTGGGTGCCATAATCGACTCTCCGGCTGACACAAGCATCCTCCAAAAGGGTCTCACAGAGATGGATAACTGGTGCCAGAGCCATGGCCTAAAGCTAAATGCCAAAAAGTGCATAGTCATCCCCTTTGGGAAAAACAAAGTGCCCACAAATTACCACATAGGTGGTAATCCATTAAGTACGGAAGAAGTAATTAGGGATTTGGGGACCCAAGTAGATAGCAATCTGTCCTTTGACAATCACGTTGCCAAAGTGGTTAGAAAGGCCTTCTATATAGCCCACCTTATCATGAAAGGGTACACATCTAGATCAAGAGAGGTCATTGTGCCCCTCTACTCATCACTTATCAGGCCCATAATTGAGTACAATGCCCCGTTTGGGATGTACCTTACCCGACACCTGCAGCAACTGGAAAGACCCCAAAAGTATCTCACCAAGAGGATCAAGGGGCTCAAACAGATGCCCTATGCAGTTCAGCTAAAGAAACTCCAGCTCTGCTCAGTTGCGTACCTCCAACTCAGAGGCAATCTGTGTCTGACGTATAAAGCCATGTCCAACCCAGAATTAATGGACATGTTTCACCTCAGGAAATCCAAATCCCTTAGAGCTACATGCTCCAGGGACTTGAACCTCAGCACAGAAATACATAGGACATGCTGGATGGACAGATTCATATCCCCCAGAAGCTCCCCTCACTCTGGAACAAAATCCCAATCCATGTTAGGCAGAGCCCCTCACTGACCCTCTTCAAGAGAAATCTTGACAAGTGGATGGGAGATCGTAAGTTTACCCCTGGGATCTCTTCTGTGTCCCTGCTTGACAGAGATACAGCAAACTAACCTTAAAAGGGCTACTTTCTGTGACCTACTATGCAGAGGCACAGTCAACTAATCTAAAAGGGTGGCGAAAGCCAAACACACTCTGACTAGGCTTATAAATGCCCTAGGGCAGATAGCCTAGTATCAACCTATGAACCTATACATCGCCAGAAGGCAAGTTATTGGTCTGTAATTTTTAGGGTAGCTTGCAGGTTCACTCTTAAGTAGGAGCATTGTTTTTCCTGTTGTTAACCAGGTTGGTGTCTGTTCAGGGTGCGCATATAAATAGTTCTTACTCATAGTTAAATCTTCATGCAAAGATGTTAATACTTTCAGCCAAAAATTAAGTAATGCATCTGGGCCTGAGGTTTTCCAATTTGAGGCTTTCTTTAACTTTGTTTCAGTCTCTCTGGTTGTTATTTCATTCCATTTCATATCCTGTACCTTTAACTCTCTTATCCTTTCTTTTACTTCTTCTATTCATTTAGCATCTTCATAGATACTTCTCCAAAATGTATCTACGTCCTCTTTTTTGGCAGTCTTTCAATTCCTTTTACCTTATTTCCCAATTCTGTATAAAACTTTTTTGGGTCATCAATAAATTGCTTATTTTGTACATTTTCCTTTATATTTATCTTTGTATCTTCTAAGTTTTTCCATCTGTGCTGAAATTTTTAGTTTATTTATGATAGTGCATCATAGATCTTGGTCTGTCCGAATACTACGCATTGCTTTTATCACATCTATCTTTCTTAGTATTTTTGTTGATCTGTTCCCTCTTCTATAGTCTTCTAACAGTGACACTTCTTGTCTTAGCTGCTTTATAGTTTTATCTATTCGATATTTCCATGATAGTATTTGATTTCTCCCCTTCCTTTCCCTCGCTACCCTGTGTTCTTGTGGTAAAACTTTATCAGTTATTAATTTAGCAGCACGGTAATATATCCTGTTTACTTTTGTTATATCACATGAATCTCTATGGACAGTCCTAATTACTGTGTTCATTTGTTTTATCAGACTTCTAACTTTTGGGGTTTTATTCTGCAGTCTATTTCTGTCATTGATGTTAATATATCTATCCATGTCTATTAAATCAAGCAACTCTTCTCTTAGTCCATTTTCTTCCAAACTGAGGGCACATCCCTTGTTTTCTATTTCCTGTAGGCATTCTATAGAAGGTTCTATAGCATCTTCCTGTGTCATCTTTTCTTCAATTTCATCCTGTGCCATCTGTTACTCTGCCATATTGAAAGTCACTGGCCTGTCACTCCTCAACATTAACTGCATCAGAGTTTCCACAGTTTCCTGTTCCTTCCCTTGCTGTCTAGCTTCAAGTGAACGTTTATACTGGTTTCCTGTGGAAGGCCCCAAATTATCTTTATATGGCACCTGACCAATTGTTTCCTGTTCCACTGGTTTCCCCTTAATTTGTATATCCATTACTCTATCCTGTTGAGGTGCATTCTGAATTAGATTTTCTACACTGAATCCTTTACTTTGCAGGTACTCCATAACCTCAGTTTCTATTTCTTTAACTTCTCCATTACTAACCTCCTTTTCTACTTTTCCTCTTTGTCTTCTTATTTTTTCTATTGTAAAGTTTTCCATATCTGGATTCCTTTGCCTATATTTCTCTTCAGATATCTTTGATTCTGCTCTTTTTTGTATTGGTTAGTTTTGCTTTCTCCTTTGCATAAATATTACACAATATTAAATCTCTTTTTATTTCCAATGTCCATATTTTTTCTTCAGATGTTTCCTGATCTTCCTGTACACCTTGCTTTGGGGACTCACTCCATCCTGCTGTGACATAACCTGTATTAGACCTTCTACACCAAATCCTTCACTTCACAGGCACTCCATAACTTCAACTTCTATTTTTTAAATTTCTACTTTACTAATCTTCTTTTCTAAGTTCCATCTTTGTGATATTTTTTTAGTGTGAAATGTTCCATATCCAGGTGTCTTTGCCTGTATTTCTTTTCGAATATCTTTGGGGCTGCCTTCTTTACATTGATTAATTTGGCTTTCTCATTTGCATAAATATCACACCATATCAAATCTCTCTTTCTTTCCCATATCCATATTTCTTTTTTATACTTTTCAAATATCTCTTGCTTTTGTTGTTAATATTTTTGCACTTCCTCAGATGCTTCTTTTTCCAAACAGATCAATGTTTCTTGATCTATATACTGTTTTTCACAAATCTGTTGTATTAATGAACACAAATTATCATTTGAAGCTTCTGATAATTTTTCTTGCGGAAGTATTTTTCTTTCCTCTAATTTCTCTCTTAATCGTTTTGTATATCTTGTGTCTGGAAATTCTTGGCTTTTTGCATAGTAGTAACAATACATAATTTGTTCCTTATCCTCAACAGTCCACTTTATCACCTTTATGGCTCTTCTTTGGCCTATCAGTTTTTGTGATTTTTGTGGACTACTACTTCCTTCTACAACAGGGGCCCATCCTGCCCCTGGGCTTGGCCTGGCCCCATTGTAGTACTGTTTCCGTGTTTTGAGGATTCGACATTGTCATCTTTTCCAGTCTTGTCACCAGTGCCCCTAGCAGGATTGGACACTTTTTAATACTGGGTCTTGTGCACCCAGCTGTCTTTTTTTTGTTTTTGACTTACTTCTATCCATGATATATGCTATACAAATACAGTCTGTATATATCAGTGTCGCCTTGGTAAGTTTTTCGAAAACAGGGTCCACCTGGTGAAGGTACTTACCAAAACTTGAGGATGAATTCAATTTCAGCACTACTACTCTCCTTTGCTTGCTGACTTTTCATCTCTAAAGTGTAGATGTGGAGCTGTACTACAAGATAGAATGCAATTTGATATATGTTCTGCACTAAAATGAATAGTAATGTGTAAGGTATTATAGTGTTTTCCCCTCAGGATTGTCTTGTGTTAACCTTTGCATTTCAGCTATATGCATTCCTGAATGTAGATATGCTGATGCAGGCATGTATGACACAGTAGTAGCTGTAGATTGCAAGTATACCATCTGCAAATGTATATGGGTCAGGTAGGCATCTCAGCACACTGATATAGTCTGTACAGATCACACATATTCCCATCCACTAGGGATTAATTGAGTACAGCTGCATTCCAAGTACTAAAACACACTTCACCTACTATTTCTGTCATGCATGAATCTCAATCATGTATGTTCAACTGTCACTGCAGTCTCCTGTGACACCACCGATATTACCAGGTCAGAGTTTGTCAGCAGATGAGCTGTAGGCACATATCACTCAACCAACCCAAAGCAATGGCCCAGTAGCTTAGTGTAATAAGCAATTCATATCTTGTTATTTTTTCCACACACAGACCAAGGTTTGAATCTGGGGACCGGTAGTAAGATTTATTTATAGTAACAGACAAGTAGTACTATTTACAGAAACAGACGTACTGTTAACAGATATTCTCCACACAGGATGTACAGGTAAAGAAATGTCTGTAGTAGCTGTATGAATGGTATACTAATGTCTATGTCCAGATGTACTGGTGTGTAAATAGCATTGCTCATCCAGGTGATAAGGCTCCATTAAATAAAATGTAATGAAGTACACTACTATTCCAACTGAATAAGACAACTAAAATGTTTTACTGTTGGTACAGCTGTATACCTGGTGTGTCTGTGAATGTGTGCTGATAGTCTAACCCCACGCCTACAAATGACAGCAGGATATGTATAAACACCCTCCCCTGTGCACAATACATGTCTCTCAAGTGTCACGCTGTCATGGCTAGTGATCACTGTTGCCAATAATCTTTGGACACAGATATAAATCCAGTTGAAGTATGCCAGTAGGACACTCACACAACATCACTGCAGGGTACAATTGGTCAGTCATATATGTTCCCCTGACATATAATTGTCCCCTGTAGTTATGTACCTATAGTTCTTACAGCTTGGCCCATCCCATCCCATGTGGACAGCTTGAGAGGTATGTACATGCTACAAAAGATATAGGGGACATGTAGATATAAAGTAAGGGCAGACCTGCAGAGTATTGAGCAGTACTGTTGAGAAAATATAGCCTGTACAGTTGGTAATTGAATGTCTTTCACTTCCCCCACTCCTTATCTGCATCACAAATATTTATTCTTATCCAACAGGTATGGTTTCATTTCCACATATGTTGTTCTCAAAAACTAATGTTGGGCCTTGTGTTGTATTACTGGCTATATATTACAATGGTTGCATATTAAAATATCTTGTTGAAATTCCACTGTTGTTTGCCTTTTGCCATAACTGTTACTGGCATGCTGTTACAATGCTGACTGTTATTACAATTATGCCTGTGTTCTGTATGCTATGCAATGTTATTGTTCTGGGTTAATTGGAGCACCCATGCATGACATTACAACTAATGTTTAAATGTTCTATTCATGACTAACCTATACGCCGTGACAAACCTCAACACCATAGCATGATTGGGTAGGCCTGTTCCAGTTGATCTGTCTATCTCACCTCATCTGGCCGTGGCACCGGGTCCCAGCAGTTCTGGGACCCAACCTGGAGCTGCTCCTTCTGCTGGTTGTGCAACACCCTTGGGTGGAACCACCTCAGGGGAAGGGGTCCATCCCCCCTGGGCACGGGCATGGAGTGGAGGTTGTCACCCAGACTCACGTTTCAGGTATGGTGCACAGGGTCATCCAATGTGACTTGGATGATAGAACGCAGCAGATCGTGGGCATACTGCCACATTTCGAGGGGCAGGCTGGCCCCAGTGCTCGGCCCCAGCACAGCCACCTTCGGGCCATGAAGGGGCAGTTGTGACTGCTAATGGGTGGGGATCTCAGTCCCACTGTTTCCATCTGGGGGCACTTGGTCCTGTGATTCCCAACCACCCTCCCCATCAAGGTGTTTAGCCCCCTCATATATCATACTTCTTCCCTGTCCGCTGTCTTGTCTGTCTGCAAAAACAACCTCTCTTACCCAACTTACCTCCCTAAACACACCTACAACCTTTCCCCAACATACCACTCTCACCTTAAAAAAAGGCATCTGTCCCAAAAAAAAATTTCATCCCATACATAGCTTTCCATTTTCTCCCGATATACACTGCCTTGAATCAGGTATCCCATAAATTAATCAATACAGTTATGTCACTCACACCCCTCCCTGTGGGGTATGAATCTCCAAGTTCCTAATTGTCCACATCATGCACAGCGGTTGCTGCACAAGAAATGTAGAGCTATGGTCCTTTCCTACACCTGGCACATCCCTAGCTGCCTTTCATATTGTTTTTCCCCTCTGCTTGCCCCCATTTCACCACTTTTTTCTTTTCTTGGAAATAGCACAGGTTTAAGTGCTGCTTGGCATCATGACTCATTGTGCAAACCCATTTAAAACTGCTTTAATCACATATCTGCTTCACACACTGTTCATGAAATAACCAGCATCACCAAGTCTCAAACCCAAGACCCTCTGAACTATAGTCAAAGCAACACACCACTAGGCCAACTCAGCTCTAGGGAAGTACTAATGTTTTTTGTAAATATATCATGCAGTACAGTGATCTAACATTAGGGAAAAAAGGCACTCTTGCCATGTATTGAACCAATAACCCTCTGCGCTGCAGTCAGAACAGCACACCACTAGGCCAGCTCAGCTGTGGAGAGTCACTGCTGTTCCTGTAAATATATCATGCAGTGCAGTGATGTAACATTGGAGAAAAAAAAGACACCCCTGTCAAGTATTGAACCCAGGACTCTCCAAACTACAGTCAGAGCAGCACACCACTAGGCCATCTGAGCTATGGAGAATTGCTGCTGTTTTTGTAAGTATATCATGCAGTACAGTGATGTAACATTAGGGAAAAAAGAAAACCCTGCCAAGTATGGAAACCATGACCCTTTGAACTACAGTTCAGTGCAATACACCAGTAGGTCAACTCAGCTCTGGTGAATTACTGATGTTTTTCCAAAGATATACTGATTACCAGTGACACTACTTCTACATATAATGTGATAAATGACAGTGTACTTGGGCCTGTGATGCAGACACCAAGCCAGTACACAGCTAAAGACATGTTGATGGATTGATGGGAGGCCTACAATATCAGGTACAGCTGACAATTGCACAGACTATTGCAGAATGTCCACAGTTGTGCCACCTAGTTATGGCATGGCTGTCATCAAAGGCATTCTGTGTGCTGAAGTACTGGTAAAGCAGTGCAGATTGCTTTTACAAAAGCATGACAGGTCAGTGTCACATGTCATAGCCATCCAAACACACATGTTCATGCCAATCCTGTGTAACACATTGTATGCATGCACATATGTCTTGCAACTGCATCTCCCATAATAATGACTCAGTAGCTCTATCTGTTACATTCCTAGCATGTCTGACATCTGGACATCCACAGTTCAGGCCCAGTGTCCAGTCTGTTGCACAACTTCATGCTTGTCAACACAACCTAGAAATAACTGAGCTCTACAATGTCCAGCAGAACTGGTTGCTGCTACCACCGTCATCGCCACCTACAGTAGCATGTCAAAGGCCTGGAGGGTGGGATACATGTCACAAATATGAATATGGGTCTTAAATATCCCCTACCACTCTCCTGATGGCACTATTACTTAACATATGTACCAGAGGCACATACCTCACCTGGACTGTTATGGGTACCCTGACCCTGACCATGCTGTAACACAAGAGCTAACACTGCTCCCTCACTGACATATACAGCTTTCTGTCCCCCGATGTCTTCACAATCCCCAGTATGACTCCTGGCCAGAATGCAGCAGATGTGGCCTGCTACACATGCAGCAGTATGTTCAGCTACCTGCTACAGACCTACTATACCTCCTAAACACCTAGAACAGTGCATCCACACAACACCCATACATAAAGGGTTGGGGGTGTTCAGGTGAGAGGAACATGTGTCACAGTCTTCCCCTACAAACGTACACAACTGATACACCAGCATCAACTGCAGCAGCATGCACATTCAGATAAAAAGATGCATGACACTTACATCTGCCTGTCTCCTTACTGACCCCAACACACATTGTTAAACAGTAACCTGTCACAGAATCAGAAACTCTGTTAACAATGGCCAAACATAGCATGCAAAACTGTGGACATAACGCATCAATCCAAACAGTGAACTGCATTTCTACATACCCTGTGTGATGCTGTATCTCCTACACCTCGATAATGTCCTCCTCACAGGCCAGGAAAAGGGCCAAGACCTACATGAATGCCTTAATTATAGCACTGTGTTCCCATGTTATTAGCTAATGGCAATGCAACCCAGCTGTTCTGCATGATATTAGCAAGTGTGAGTCACAGATTGGTGCACAGGCAATCACCTTTTCATAGGCATTACCTACAAAAGGCAAGTTGCTACCTGCGGTAAAGAGGTGTGTAACTTTCTTCATGAAGACAGACTGTAATTTCCAAGGAAAGATACCACTAAATTTCTGCTCACAAAGGAGTACAGCATTATACCAGGTATGTCATACAGTTAACCATGTAATAGAATGCAGATGGGGGGATGCAATCATGGGAAATAGGAATGTTAACAGTAGGTCTCCACAACATATCTTGGAATGACATGTTACTGTTAGTCTGCTGTCCAGCACCTACAGTCTTGCCTTTTGCCTCTGTCTGCAGTGACATAGATTGCAGCTCTAGCCTCTGAGTCCCCCCAGCAATGGTCAGCTCACATATCACTGTGGCTGGATTGTCTGTTGTACAATAGTGAGAGTAAGTACTGGTGGATACAGCTGGCATATCACATCATGTACTGTCAGTGAGCCCCTCTCAGTTTGTGACTGTCATACAGGGTTAGTTCAAAGATTGTCCATGTGTTCCTGACTGTTCCTGACATACTCTGACTTAGTCACTGTGTACTTCACACCTGTATCTCATTGCCTGGCAGCCATGGCTAGCATACCTGGTGACCCCCTGCAGCAGGACAGCAGGTTATAGACAGTAGTAGTGGGGGGACAAAGGCTCCGCCTCAGCAGCAGTGTGTACGTATTGAGCATACAATGTAAAGGAATTAATACAGCACCAGATATTAATGTGCCATTACTGTGTTCTGAGGGGTCTGGCAAGTCACAGACACATTCCCCAAACTCTAGGGAAACTCATTACATATTGTCCAACTGGTTTCTAGACATCCACATTTGTCTGGCATGGGGTCCACATAAATCAGGCACATGTACACATTCCACAAACATCTGGGTACTCCAGATGTCAGACACCTACTAGGAGGAAACCCTACACCACATATGCACTGTTCTCAGTTATTGTATAGCACAGATGTTGCTGGAATGTCCACATGCACTTGTGGTACCATGCACGTATTTGTTGGATGTTGGTTGTATGACATGGTACTGTAATGTTGCCCACAGGGGACACACTACAGTCGATGACAGTGATGGGTGTGGACACATAACAACACAGTCTGTCACAGCACACAGGCCATAACTGGTATACCTAGGACCATATGAGGTTACTAGGCTATGGGCCCTGAGCCCCCATATCCCTAGGCCACGTTAACCCATGTATATGCAAGGCAGCACCTGATGCCCCAGTCCAACAGGGACACAGGTGGTACCCAAAGGGTGTATGTGCAGTTAACCATCCAGTTATCCAGGTTCCACCTGCAAAGGTGTATGTAGCTACCCTGTGGATAGGGTGACCATTCCATAGTGGGGTGAGTGTGTAGGACACACATCTAAGCTGCCAAGAAGACCAGTTGATGTCACACATCAGGTTGAGGGCATGTGTGTGCGTGTGTGTGTGTGTGTGTGTGTGTGTGTGTGTGTGTGTGTGTGTGCGTGTGCGTGTGCGTGTGTGTGTGTGTGTGTGTGTGTGTGTGTGTGTGTGTGTGTGTTAATAGAGTGGAGCTTGAGTTGCACTTGTGGAGCAGTCCCAACAATGTGCAGTCTGTGATTTCCTTGCATGCCAGACAGAGGTCACTTCTGAGGAGTATGTATGAAACCAGGTAGAGGGTTGTGCTTATAGCCTATCTGTGCATGGTCGATGTTTGAGGCCCTGGTACTCCCTGGTGGGGAAGCTCTGTGATGTCCCCAGCTGCTGCATGTGCTGTGTGAGGTGAATGATGAACAGGGCATGTTACATAATAATGGGCCTTATTGTGGGGAATACAGGGATGTTAGGACCCCATGTCCGTGGATGACATACCCATAAGTATGACGTGGGCCATGTAGAAGATTTACCATAGAACAGAAGCAACATGGTGGTGAACTGTCATGTTGCCATCGACCTGTGGGCACAGGTCCCACATGACTGACTGCATGCCTAGGCTGTTGTTAGTACTGTGATAATATGTGGGGACATCACTCTCCCCAAAGGGGTTGACACTGCATGTCCTGGTATGTGGTCTGAGGCCATGTTTCTGGCACCAGTCATGTATCTGCATGACACCCTCCTATGCAGATGTCCACATCACTAGGGAATCCGGTGACATCACACAGCATGCAGTCATCGCAGACATTGTCAGCCATACCAATGGCTGTGCCCTGCACCACAGATGTGTACATCAAACATAACAAAGGCTCAAAACACAGAACAACAGGTTATGCCTTTAGTTATGGATCAACCACTTTGGATGGATTCCCCTATGTGGATTAGTTGGGTCATGTCAGTGCTCCACTGTGCTACCCCTATAGTAACATATGGTGTGATGCATACTTGGGAGCGTATATCTATTATGGCCAGGTGGGTTATACTGTCAAAGACTTTGTCCAGGTCAAAGTATGCAGTGTGCACTGTCACCCCCCCCCCCCATCCATGGCTTTGGTGACTGTGTCAAAGAGGTCAACAGAGTGTAAAAGACAGGATCCCTTCCTTGAAAAAGCCTAAATGTGCACGATGGAGTGTGTGGAGGTCACCAATGTTCTTGTTAATGAGGTTCACTATAAACTGTGCTATGGCCTTACAGAATAGCCGAGTTAGGCTGATGGGTGTATAATGTGACAGATTGGTGGACGCACTACCTTAGTGTAAAGGTGTGACAGTAGTTGTCCTTCACATGGCTGGGACAAAGGCAGTAGTCAGGCCTCGTTTGAATACAGTGCCTTATGTTATTGCAAGGTTAAGCTTAGGGTCATGTAGGATGCATCCTGTAATGTGATAGGCTCCCATGGCGGATGTGTACCATGACTTTCACATGGCAGTGGTGACCTGTTCCCTACATAAAGGAGAAGGGGCAGGTACTATGGACATCATGATGTACTGATGGGGGTATAGGAGGTGAAGTCTACACTGATTCTGACAGGCATCAAGTATGCTATACCTACAGCACTGGTATAGCTGGTGTCCTTGACCACCAAAAGTGAGCAGATGTAGGTGCTTCCTGTGATTTTGCAGACATGTGTGCAGAATGGCAGATGATTGTCTGCAGTGGATGTTGACAACGTGAGCTCTGGTTTTGCTGTGCAGGTTTCCAGGAGTAATCCCATTTGCTTGTTCACACTAACAAGACATTGCTTGTAAATGGGTACCTACTGCTAGTTTGTCTCGGACAGTGGTATGTTACCCTGTTATAGACACTTATGTATTGCAGATGTCCACCAGACAGGTGTACTTATCCTTGCAGAGAATGATGTAGTCCTGTTGGGTATACCTGACTTCATGCATCTATACAAATGCACATCTAGCACATATGTGTATGTGTGGATATTGGTGCCAGTCCCTACAGAGGGGTTTGGGGCTGTGAAGCTGTGTATACCACCCCCCAGGAGGCTGTATTCCATGTTGAAGGTGTATGTATGTGTGACTGTAGCTAGATGGGTGTTGTGGGACATGGTGACTGCAAATGTGAACGCATGATGGTTGCATTGCAACAGAGGATGACACTGTAGGGATGCTGCAGTGGTAACCCGTGTTGTGTAATATCAACTGCAACACACCTTCACCTCATGTGGGAGTATCCCCTAGCTGCACCGAGGTGTTTTTAATTCTACTGTTGATGGCTCTCTGGCCATTTGTTTGCTGGCATGGATACATCTTCCAGTGTATGTTTGGGTCATTCAAGTAACCCAGGATCAGGGTACAGACCCAAATCAGAATACAGTTATTGAGGTCATATAGACAGGATAGGCTTCCTGGTCACATGTGGTGGCTGGTAGCTAGCTATGATTTGAATAGGTGCATTACCAGTGATGAACTGCCCTTGCCGTGTCCCCTGTGCATCTTACTGCCAGTACAGCGTGGAAGTGTGTATGTGTCTCATATATACTGAAATCACATGTCCCATGCCATTTCCGCTCATACTTTGTGGTATGACTGTATGATAGGATGGTTAACCAGGTAAGGCTGGGGTGCTTTCTGCAGCTTTGCACCATGTGTGTGTGATTGCACAGATGTCAGCATTTTCCAGGGTTAAGAATGCTTGCAGTGAGGGCAGAGTCATGTGTAGACACTTAGGGTTTAGCAGCATGGCCTTCAATGTGTGCTGCACTGACAGTTGTATGTTGGTAGTGATAACCTCATCACTTCTCCTAATGAAGGCACTATGGGAGTGGTGAGAACCATTGCCAGATGGCTGAAGGCCAGCTGAGACAGATGGAAGCCATCTGTTGCAGAGGATTGTGGTCTGTTGACCATATCATCCCAGGCTCACAGGTACTAGAACCCCCTGGAATATCATAGGATAAAAGGCTACATGTTAAAATCAATAATTTCCTGAATGTATTACAGCATCAGTCTGGGTGACAGTGAAATGCTGCAAAAGGCTAGGGACATACCTACCTGGGACACAAAATCAGTGTGCTCACTCATGTCTCACTGCATATAGCCCTGGGGCGTACATCTGAGGTCAGGCATGCACACCAACATGGACTGTGACAGAGTCATGACAGTACCTGTTGGTGAGAGACAGCAGTGCATATGCGATATGGTGGAGTCTGTCATCTGACACACAAGCAACTGTGTCCATCTGCATATACAGCCAGGTGAGAGGCATATCACTGTCTCACAATGGAGTCTTCTATGTGTAACATGTGTGACAAGTGCTGATGCTTGCAATTTTGTGGGAAACAGGTGTGTGGCCATGTGTGGTATGTGCCGTGTATGGCTGTGGTGTTCATGTGTGGTTTTTCTCAGAGGTCTCCTTTGTTTGTGGATGTTGAGGTCCACTGCATATGTGTGTATGTGTTGTGTAGGTGTGGGTGGTGTGAGGTGTACTGATTGTGTTAACCTGTTTAGGGACAGATATGTGGTCTTGACAGGGAGGGAGCATGGACTGCAGGCTCCTACAGTCATTGCATCTCTTGTACAGTCAGTGTGTTCCTTGGTTGTATTTGTAGATAGTTATCCATCCGTGTACATGAGGCAGGTGCTACATTGTGCCAGGGCACCCATATCAAACACATTGACAGGGGAAACTGTAGGATATTGTCCAGCCATATAGTCCAGAATCTGAGGGAGGAAGGCCAGGGAGACCTGAGGGCTTACAGCCCAGGTGATTAGTACAACAGTAGGAGGCTGACACCACAGCATGCCATGTAGACAGGCTATGAACAAGCAGTAATAGGTGCAACAGATAAATACATTTGAACACCTCATAGCACATACAGCAGTTACCATGAAACATCAGGATCAGGAGAGCAATGCATGATGTATTGCCACCATGTTCCAGATAGCCATATACATAAGTTGGTGACAGATGGCGGGGTATGATGTGGGAGGTAGTGGTGGATAGTGATGGCAAATGAGGATGTGCAGGGTGTGTACATAATGGTGAGCACTCTATGTGGTCCTGTGATGTGTTCTCCTCTTCATGCCTTTCAGGTGGGATGTATAGATGTTGCAATCCACCTTTCTCAGAATCTGAAAGCACTGTTGTTATTGATGCCCTGAGACTCTATTACCAGGTGCTGTTGACAAAGACCCACCATAAGCAGCAACAACGTGCTGCACTGTAGGCAGACTTCCTCACAACAGTGAATGATCTGGGCTACCAGGACAGGAGCTATGAACAGCTAAAGATATAATACATCATGCACAGCAAAGGGATGCAGCTGTGGCTAGGGACCATGCTGGCACTGGGGGAAGGCCTGCTACATAACCCCCACTCTCAGCCACAGAGGAGTTCCTGGCAAACCTGGGTGTAGCCACCAGCTCACAAAAAACTATTACAATATATGTCATGGAGGTGGATGGCATAGATTTCACAGCCAAGGAGCTTCCAGATAAGCCTCCAGTGGTCATCACAGTTGTGAGAGTTAAGAACAGGTTAAAATGGATTGGATTTTTTCTGAAAATGTAAAATAAATGTTCTGCATTTCAGTGTATAGAGTGCACTCAGTTAACTAACTTGGCAAAAACATATAGCTTGGCATTCGTTGTTAATAAGAATCAGAAGTAAAATATTTTATCTCTTATAAATTATGCAGCTTGTGAAATGTATTATCTATAAGCAGGTCAAGATGAACTCTTGTATGAAGCTGTGTCTCATCAACAGGACATGCAAGATAACAGCGAGGCAGAGGAGTTATCCTTCAGGAACATAATGTTTAAAATATGGAAAATAAACTGTCAGCAGACCAGCTTCAAAGGAAAGACTTATTCTGGCAAATTCTTTAAACTGCTGATGCAGGCAAGCAAGACACTATAAAGATTAGGACTTTTTCTTTTGTATCAGAGACTTTGATTTCCTATCTTTACATACCTGATGCTGTAACCTGAAGTACAGTTTTGATATATATATAACTTTCATTGTTAAGCTAGATGTAAACCTCGTGTGCAGTAAATGAATGTCATAACAGCAGAACCGTCTCAGTGTCTTCACTGAGTAAAGGTACAGACTACCTGAATAGTGTAGTATAACTTTAACAGTGGCAAGACCAGTCCAGTCCAAACAACCAGGGGGGGGGGGGTGACCTGAAGAGGTGCCTCTCACAGTGCGACATTCCAGCTCAGACTCATACATCTCAATCTCTTAGAGTAAGAAATCTGGACAAAGCCATGAGAAAAGTGGTACAA
The DNA here is from genome assembly GCF_019279795.1 of Protopterus annectens. Lineage (NCBI taxonomy): Eukaryota > Metazoa > Chordata > Ceratodontiformes > Protopteridae > Protopterus > Protopterus annectens. The sequence goes on along the minus strand of NC_056741.1, from coordinate 1,259,428,554 downwards.
ATAGGGACAATTTCTAAATATTGCTCTTACAGACTTAGAAAGTTGATAGAATAACAGGTTTTGCATTAGCATGAATATTCTGAAGGGTATGAACTCTAAAATTCAAATGTCTTTCTTTAATGATTTGCCACTAATTTGACAGAAAGCCACAATTTTATGAAAAATGGACAAAAAATATAAGGCAAAAATCTGGACATTCTGCGAAAATCTGTACAGTTGAGAGGTATGGCGCCACAGACCTTTTTAGAATCAATTCTTCTCTTCCTAAACTTTGTCCATTGAATGGAGGACAAACACTGCAGCACAATACAGGGCAGTACAGTAATTCTCCTTCAGACAGTTGGTGATATATGAGGTCCAAATTTTCCACTGCCGAAAATTCATCTCACAAGCACCTAGTGAAAGACAGCAGAAAATTCTCCCACAGCTGATCTCTGTGTCAAGACTAGCCACCTTGTCCTGAGCATTTGTGGTAAATATTTTCTTCTGTTTTTCTTTTAACAATGAATGCAATTCGTGAAAAAGCAAAGAAGTGCACTCAGTCTTTTACTTTTGATGTGTCTGAACCATATGTAGATGTGTGGAATTATTTAAATACATGGTATGATCAGCATGTTAGTACCTGTAAGTCTTTATTAGGGAAAACTAACAATCCAGCATTATGTAAATGGATTGCTACCTTTGATTGGTATGTATGTAAGGCAAAAATTCCACAGAATGTACACAAATGTGCTATTTGCAATGATTGAAATGTTGCTTTTTGCATGCCTTGTCATAAACGTATTGTACAAAACCTGTAACGCAAACAGAATAAAGCAATGCCTTAAGCACAGACAATGGTTCCTGTTTCTATATATCCTGTTGCAAAAGATTTATTAGAGGGTGATTCAGATGTCAAAGTTTGTACTTTACAGTCTGATTTGCAGGAGTTTAAAGATTAGATTGCTAAAGTTAGCAACCAGCAAGATCTCGACCTCATGGGTCATTTTCAGACTTACTGTGATAAATGAAATGCGTCTGGTAAACTGCATGCTGACACTGCTGAATGTACAAAAGAATTTTCTCAGTTTTTGAAAGTCTTACAGACTGAAATTAAGACCTTTACACAAGCTCTTATTGAACAGAGCAGTAAAGCTACTGGTATGATAGAAGGGTTAATGAGTAAAATTGTCCGTTTGCAAGAAAAATATGACAAGCAACTGGCTGACACACAGCACGACATAACTGTTGCAAGGGAGGAAATAAACACATTGCGAGCTCAGTTAGAGACACAGGAATCGGAGGCTGCTAGAGCAACTTAGCTAATCAAGATCTTTTTAAAATTACAAGCCCTGTTAGAAAAATATCAATCTAAAGCACTAGAAACTGCTGTTATCAGTCCTATCATAGCCTCAGAAGATTTTTCTGCTGAAGTTTATCATCAGTCTAGGATGTTAGAAACTCTCCATAAGTGGGATGAACAGAAGCGTATTTTTAATAACATGATTACATTTGAAGCTTGGGTTCTTAAAACTGTAGGCACTGTATGGAATGATACACTTGAACGTTGTTTCTGGAATTTTATTCCTCAGCATTTCATGGCTTATATTCAACAAAAGCAGTATCCAATATAAACTAAACACCTAATAATGACAACAGTATTGTTAGCATACACTGGGGACAATCTCTCACACCAACACGTTTAGATCAGTTTCAAATGACAGTCTGATTCTTTGTAAGAACAAGCTGAACATTACCAGCTGGCATATATGCTAGCCAATGGCAGTGATGAAAAAGATATGAAAGATGTAAATTTTCAAAAAGCTGTCATGCGCTCCTGTTTGGACCATTTGGAAGGTGTCCCAGGGGATATCAAATGTATTTTATTTTATTTATTTATTTTACATTTGTTGACTGGGCTAGTCTAGCTGGAGACATGTCCATTTTTAGTAGAGGCCCAGGGAGAAAAGCTCCAAGAAATCATACAGTGTTTATACAAAGTTAAAAAATAAGTTATACAGATATTGAAAGAACAGAATAATCACAAAAAAAGTTTTGTTTTTTTATACAAATAGTACAAATTAGAATTTCCATGGTCATTTTGTAAGGTACAGAGATACAGTATACATATATACATATATGTTATATGCAATAATATAGTTTATTGATACATAAAAGGTAGTTACTATAGGATGGGGTGAGATAAGTGAATAGGAGAAGATTTAGTCAGGGTTAGTACATGTGCATAGCCAGTGATTATTGAGATATAGTTTTAGATTCCTTTTAATTAAAAAGTGAGAGAGAAGTCTGAGATGTGATTTCAGAGGGGAGTTTATTCCATAGTTTTTCAACAGAGTTAGAGAACAAGGAGTCACCTGCTGAGTTGTTGGGTTTAGTAGTATTGATCAGCAGTTTGTTTGAGGAGCGTAGATTTTTGAGATTATTATAAGGTGTAATGAGGCTAGAGAGTATTGGAGTATTGCTAGGTTGATACAGGGTCTTGTGGGCTATTGTCAGCTGGTGAAATTGAAGCTGGTTAAGAAATTCAAGCCAGTTTAATTGTTTAAGATTTAGGCAGTGATGGTTTCTGAAAGGAGAGCCTGTAGCAAATCTAACAATATTATTATAGGAAGTTGTTAGTTTATTGAGGTTGTTTTTAGAGAGATTGGTATATATGGGAGAGGCGTAAAGCAGAGTGGATATTAGGTGAGTTCTGGCTATAGCGGTTCTAGCTCCTGGTGTAAGATAGGTTTTAATTCTGTAAAGGGATCCCAGTTTTTTGTTAACTAATTTTATTGTAGCGTTTATGTGAGTATCAAAGTTTAGATTGTTGTCTATTGTTATTCCTAACAGTTTAGTGGTAGAGTCAGGAGAGATAAGAGTACTGTTGTTAGAAGTGAGATTGAAATGTAAAGAGGTGGACTTTCGGGTTGGTGTGAAGAGTAGCAGTTTAGTTTTTTTGGGATTTAGAAGGAGGCAGCGGTGAGAGAACCATTGTTCTACAGTGTTGAACGCTTTTTGGGTAAGAGTCTGAAGTTCAGTCTTGAAGTGGCTGAGCAGATTACGGTAGAGTCATCTGCGTATTGAATGCAGGTGGAGTGTGGAATAGCTGTTTGCAGGTCATTAATGAAGATGGAAAATAAGAGTGGGCCTAATATGGAGCCCTGTGGGATACCGAGGGAGATAGGAAGGTGATTAGATAGTTTATTTTGCCAGAGTACAGCCTGCTGATGGTTATCAAGGTAAAATGTAAACCAGTTCAAAGATAGGGGATCAAGTGAAAGAGAATTTAGTGTATGAAGGAGTAGTTGGTGGTTAACCATGTCAAAAGCTTTGGATAAGTCATTGAAGACTGCAGATGAAAGACAATTTTTGTTGCGATTATTGTTGATGCAGTTTGTGAATGATAGCAGGGCAGTGGTGGTACTATGGAAAGGTCTGAAGCCATGTTGACAGTTAGCAAGTAGGTTGTTCTGGAGAAGGTGGTTGAGTAGTTGTTTATGGATGCATTTTTCCATAATTTTTGCAATAGGGGATAGTAAAGCTATGGGACGAAAGTTGGAAAAGTCGTTGGAGTTCCCCCCTTTATGTAGTGGGATGATATGCAAAATTTTCCAGATTGATGGGACAGTTCCTTCGCTTATTGATCTATTTATCAGAATGGAAATAGGGTAGGCAATGGCTTTAGCTCCTTTTTGCAAGAATTCTGCTGGGAGTTTGTCAGCTGAGGGGGTGGTAGGTTTTAACTTTTGGAGAAGGGAGGAAATGTAGGAAGTAGACACTGGTTGTAGGTGAAATAGAGGGGGTGGATTTGTAGAAGAAGTGGGCAGGTTAGATATATCAGGTGATAGGTGGCTAGCTAGAGTATGGATGGTATCTGTGAAGAAAGAGTTAAAGGCATTTGCTGTTTGTGTGGGATTTTTAGGGTTTGAGCCTAGTGGGTTGGGTGTGATCAATTGGCCTGGGTAAAAAGATTGTTAATACTAGTCCAAACATTTTTAGGTTCCTTGAGAGAGGTTTGTTGTAATTGGAGATAATAATTCTTTTTATCTAGCAGGATGGCTTTTTTTGTACTGTTTCTATGTTCTCTAAAGGTTTGGTGGTCTATCAGATTCTTAGTAGTACGCCATTTTGCCCAGGATTTATTTCTAAGTAGGATTTTTTGTTTAGTATTGTTAGTGAGCCAAGGGGCTGGTTTAGCTTTGATTCTAATAGAGGGAGTTGGAGCGTGGTGATCCAGGGTGGCTAAGAATGTGGAATTAAAGTATTCCACTGCTTCATTTAGAGGGAGAGTTTTTAATGGTGTCCAATTACATTGTTTCAGTTCTGTTTGGAAAAGTTCTGGGTTAAATTGCTTTTTAGAGCGTATTGTTCTGAAAGTGTTAGGGAATATTATGTTGGTTTTATGTCTGATAATATATGTTAGTGAATGGTCACTTAGGTCATCTGGAAGGGTTCCTGTTGTGTAGGTTTGCTGAGGGGTATTAGTAAGTATCCAATCCAAGGTACTTTCTTTGTTATTGAGTCTATTGGTTCTGGTAGGGCAGTTTATAAGTTGTGAGAAGCCATAAAGGTTAATATGGGTGGTGGGGTTAAAATTAGTACAGGAATTCCAATCTATATTAAAGTCCCCAAGGACTATGGTTTATTGTGGGAGATTAATAGAAAGCCAGTTAAGAATATACTCGACTGTATTACTGTTATTTCCTGGGGGAAGATAAACACAGATGATGTTTATGGCTTTACATGTGTTGACCTGAAGTTTGGAGATAATTATTTCTGCACTAGTGTCCATAGGTAAGTTAAGATTTAAAGTGCTGACTTGTAGCTCTGTTTTATAGAGGATTGCTACCCTCCTCCCTTTTGGAAGTATGGTCAAGTCTAATGATATTGTAACCAGGTGGGGTGATTTCATTGTCTTTAATGGTAGGTTTTAGCCATGTTTCTGATAAACATAGGATATCAAATAGGTGAGCCTGTAGAAGGGTGTGAACTTGAGCAATTGTATTGCAAATAATATGTATGTTCAGATGTGCTATTGAGAGTGATTTGGTAGGTTTGGTAGGTGATAGGGTCATAGTTTTGTCTTGGTTGTTGTTTGCAGTGGTAGAGGAATAGTTAGGGCCAGGGTTGGGGTGGATGTCCCCATCTAATAGGGAGTGGGGGAGTGTTAAAGGGTTAGGCTGTTGCGGCTTATAATAGAAGTCAAATAATTTTCTAGTTTTTAGGTTAGTGAACTTAATGTGTGCTAGTCTATGATATTTGGCTAGTAGGTAGCTGGGTTTGAAAATGAGGTTTAGGAAGTTTTGAGAGAAAGTATTGTTGATGTTGAGGTATGTTTGGATGGGAAGGGAAGGGTATAGTGGAGTGAATATTTTTAGGAGGTAAAAAGATTGGTGGTGGTTAGAGGAGGTAATAAAGAGACCCAAATTAATAAATGTACTTTGTGGGGGATGATTGGCATAGACATTTTAAAGGATGGTGAGGTGGGAGGTAGGTATTAAAAGTACTGGAGAGATATAGTAGTAGGTTAGGTATTAGAAAAAGGAGGGACGAGAGGTAGGTATAAGTGGGTGGGTTGTGAAAAAAGGGGGTTGGGAGTGTTAATAATGTGTTTTGTATGATAGGTGTAGGTATAGAGGGGTGTGTCCTTTAGGGGGAATAAATGTAGGAGCATTGGGGGTGGGTGGAATTAGGGGGCAGGGTAGGGGAGCTGAGTGAGCCCGAAGGGCGAACGGAGCGGGTAGAGACAAGAGAGTGGTCTGTCAAGGAAGACAATCAGTGAAGTATGAGAAATTCAGCAGGTAAGTCTGGTATATCTGGGAGTTGGAGTGGGAGAGTGTGGAAGAAAGTCAAGAGGCTAGTAGGAAGAGATTCAGGCTATTAGAGGAACAGCAGGTAATAAAGGATACCTTAGGACAAGGAGAGATGGTGAAAAAAGTTTGTAGAAAAACTGGGGACAGAGTACTAGAGGTAGGTCTAACAAAGGTGTAGAAAATTAATATACAATAGCTTATAATGTGACGCCACCTAGTGGCCAGTCACTTAATTGCAAGAGATAGGTTTCCCACAGGAGATGGCAGGCTAAGTGAAAGTTGGAGATAGACCAGATAGTAATACAGAGGTTATAAGTTAGAAGTAGGGGTTATTTGAAGAGATAAGTGGGGGGTTGGCTGCTCGCTAACTTGACTGGGAAGCTTGACTAACCTAGCAGAAGCTACTACATTTGTATAGTTGCATATTACTCTTAGTTGTAACCATACATACTTTCACTGCCTTATAAGAAGGGAAATGTCTCTCAGGGAGCCAGTAGCTAATTCTTTAGTTTGAATTAATTTCTGTGGCGTCCAGCAGGGTAAATTCGGATGTTTGGTGTAAGGGCAAACAGGAACACAAGGTTTCACTGCCTTATAAGAAGGGAAATGTCTCTCAGGGAGACAGTAGCTAATTCTTTAGTTTGAATTAATTTCTATGGTGTCCAGCAGGGTAAATTCAGATGTTTGGTGTAAGGGCAAACAGGAACACAAGGTTTCACTGCCTTATAAGAAGGGAAATGTCTCTCAGGGAGACAGTAGCTAATTCTTTAGTTTGAATTAATTTCTATGGTGTCCAGCAGGGTAAATTCAGATGTTTGGTGTAAGGGCAAACAGGAACACAAGGTTTCACTGCCTTATAAGAAGGGAAATGTCTCTCAGGGAGCCAGTAGCTAATTCTTTAGTTTGAATTAATTTCTGTGGCGTCCAGCAGGGCAAATTCAGATGTTTGGTGTAAGGGCAAACAGGAACACAAGGACCAGAATATTTATCAGCCACCACTGGGAGAAGACATCCTTCAGCACAGTCCCCTGACTCTTCGTAAGTGACCCTGTTCCTTTACGTCTCACTTTGACAGTCTTGTCGATATGAGCCAGCAGTCCAGTTGCACAGTATTTTTTTTCTCTGCTTTGATTAGTGCATCCGTTAGTTGTTGTTTTGGTCACTTGGGGTGGATTTTAGAAAATGCATCAGCTATCAGCTTAGTTTTTCCAAGTTTAGATCACCATGACAAGCTGTGTCCTGTACAATCTGGGTTATCTGGCTTCATAGGAATGTATATGTTCTGCTCTTGACTTCTTATAGCAAACTGATACCACTAGTGATAAATAGGGACACTGGCTCGAGTTCTAATTTTAAATGAGCCAAAATTATTTGATTGTGGACGTGGATATCCCACATATGTTACAGAATTCCAGTAACCTCTTCCTTTGGACTTTCTTGGCTGTTCTGTCGTTAAGTTTCAGTTACATCAAGTATTGGACAAACCTGAGTGCCAGTCTTCATCAGACTGAATGTATTTATAAGGAATCTTCAAATACACTCACAGACTTAGTAGATAAATTGCTGCGAGCACGTATTATGTGTAAAGATAATGCTATTCATAAGCAAAAGATTTACAACCCCTGTTCTGCACCCATTGTTAGTGAAGTAAGGGGAAGGGGGCGTGGGAGATAGATTAATCAGGGACAGCAAGTCCCACAGCAGGTAGTAGGACAACCAAGTCAAGGGCAACAACGGGTGGCTTCAGCTCCCCCAACCACTCAGTTAACTTCTCAAGTTACTCAATCTATAGAGGGTACTCCAAAGAGACAGCCTATTTGTTATTCCTGTAAACAGGTAGGTCATACTAAAATTGATTGTAAATATTATTGCAGATGGCGCCAGGAACAAGAGGCAAAGGGCAAGTTTCTTGTCGTGAAAAATTTGATAAGCCACATGTACCACGACAGCAACAGGTAATGCAGCCAGAAGTACAAACACAGCAGTACACTTCACAACAGTAATAGGGGACTACAGAAACAATCCCTATATACCACAAACACTCAACAGTCGTATTCCCAGTACAGCAAAGGGATGGTGTGACACCTAGTGTCAGTGTACAAGGTAATATTGTTAGCACACAGGATACAACTGTTCCTTCTGACTTTGTTCCTGATGGTCCAGTAAATCCTAATTATCAGCAGCAAATAGCCTTACATCATGAACTTAATCGATCTTCTTATGTTGACTGTGAAGAGGTTGAGGAAACACTGCAGTTATCTCCTTTGCAGTCCAATACCACCAATGATTTGGGGTGGGAAGTAGATCTACTATAGGGGTGTGACCCCTCCTACCCAAGACTAACTTCAAGAAAGAAAAAGCTGGACGACCACTTTTCAACATTTGGGTAGAGGGGAACCTGTGGGAAGATGTTCTTCTAGATACAGGAGTGGCTGTCTCAGTGACAGGTAGGCATTTGCCTCCTGACTTGTCTAAACATACATGTATTTCAGGTTTTAATGGCTCTGGATGTCTAGCCATAGGTAGTAAACCTGTACAAGTACAATTCTCCCGTCAAGGGAAACCAGCGAAAGGGGTATTTTTGATGCATAACTCTTGCACTTCCACAATCTTGGGAATGGATATATTGTCCAAAATAGGAATTTTCACAGACCTTCCTAATGGCATTATATGGCAAGGACGAGGTTCCATCTTGTGTATGACTGAGGCAATACATGTATCAAACAGTTCTGAAAAGGGCCGTACTGTCAGCCCTACTGAAAATGAAGTATGGTTAAAGGTAAAATGACAGTTCCCTACGTTGTGGTCTCAAGGGCTCACAGACTGCGGGAAGCTACAGGAAGCAGTTTCTGTAGGTAGTGATGAACATTTTATTCCACCATTTCAAAAACAGTATCCGATCCCAAAGGAAGCAGAGACAGACATGCAAAATTGCATACAATGATGGCTTGATGTCGAAATAATTCAAAAGGGAAATAGCCCTACCATATGGCCAGTTAAAAAAAAGATGGCACTTATGGATTAATTATTGATTTAGGAAAAGTGAACCCATTCACAACTCCCCGGGCTCATCTGATTCCAGGGGTCCCAGAGTTAACAGCAAGAATAAAACCACAAAGTCAGTGGTTTACAGTCATAGACTTAGCTATTGGTTTCTGTGCAATACCACTGCAGGAAAAAGATTGTCGAAGGTCTGCTTTTACATTTCAAAATGAACAGTATGTCATGACGCGGTTACCGCAGGGTTTCAAAACAGTCCGGTTATATTTCACCAAATAGTTGGAAGAATACTACAAGGTCTAGAATCTGATGATTCTGTTCTGCATTACATTGATGACATACTAATACAGTCTGAAACAAAAGTACAGCATTTAGCTAAAGTGACACAGGTCCTTCAAACACTGCAGGAGCCAGGGTTTAAAGTTAAAAGTGAAAATGTACAATTCATGCCATCTGAAGTAAAGTTTCTAGGTACTATCTTACGTCCTTCTGGGTGTACTCCTTGTTCAGAGAGGGTGCAGGGAATTTTGCAAATGAATAAACCAGTTATCAGTCTGGATTTGCACAAATTTCTGGGTATCATGAATTATAGTCGGGAAATCATAGAGGATTATGTCAGCTTGGCAGCTCCTCTGTATGACATACTTTCTAGCCAGAAATAATTACCCTTTCTGGAGTGGGGACCAAAGGAAAATAGGCTTTTTGTGATTTAAAGTCAGCATTGGCCAGGGCTACAGAATTAGTAGCTCCAAGTTTAACATGTCCATTTGTGTTACAGGCAGCAGCTGGACCCAACACATTCTCTCTTGTGCTTTTACAGGAGTGGTCTCAGGGCTGTAATTCTAGAATGGAAAAGACTTTACGCCCCATTACATTTTTTAGTAAGAAGATGACACATGTTGAGAGGGGATATCACCTGTGCATTCAGCAACTTTTGGCCATTTACTGGGGTTTAAAACAAACTGAATACCTAACAGCTTTTTCTAAAGACATTATAGTACAGACACTACATTATGCCATATAGGCTTTGGTAAATGAGACTCAACTAAATAAACTGATTGATGATGTCAGTCAAGCAGTGTTTGCAAAATGGTTGGCATTATTTAGTGTCAAGCAAGTTACAATAAAGGCAGGAGATAAGTATTACTTATCTAACTTTATAGGATATGAAGGGAAACAACACGAATGCATTAGGCATATTTCAAATCCAGAAAAGCCCATTCTGTCTCCTGATTTTCAGGAAGACAGACCATCCATCTTTGTTGATGGTGCTCGATTTTGGGACAATGGACAATATCGGATTGGATTTGCAGTAGTACCAGAAAACCCTTCTATGGGACAGCCTACTCTGATTCAGTTACCGGGACACATGTCTGCTCAGCGACCTGAAGTGGAAGCAGTTCTTTATGTGTTACAGCATTTTCCACCTGTCAATATTTTTTCAGACAGTGCATATGTAATTAATTTTCTGCGGCTGCATATGTCTACATGGGCAAAGAGAAGGTTTGTTGATAATATGGGCAAACTACTCAAGGATGCTTCTGTGTTACAGACTGTTTGGAATTTGGTTCGTAGTCAGTACCTTGTGGGTTGCTACAGTATCTTAAAGGTAAAAGCTCATCAAAAAGCTACAAATGAAAATGTTCAGTTAAATAACTATGCTGATCAGATGGCAAAAAAGGCAGCAAAGGAAGGAATGTAATTGTATCCTACAGAACACCTTTCTAGTGTACCAAATAAAAACCACTGCAGTACACGCCATACAGGCATTTTCAGCTCAGAATTTGCAGTATGATTTGCTGCAGATCCAAATTAAGGTTGGACTGCAGGAAGAGTTAGAAAAATGTACTCTTGTAGGAGAAAGTCCAGGGCAATATTATGGAAAATGTTTTAAAGACGGTTCTAGTCTTCCTTATATACCGTACCAACAAGCATGACAGTTAGTGACATTTAATCATCAGGTATTGGGACATTTGGGTACACAAAAGTTATGGCCCATTGTAAAGAACAAGTACTGGCATCCACAGTTAAAGAAAATCTGTGATTTAGTGCATGCTAAATGCTTAATATGTTTGCAGGTTAATGCTCAATTGAAAAAAACACAGCTACTAAGGGTAATTCCATTGGATGGACACTGGTATGCCATCCAAATTGACTTTGCAGGTCCATTACCCCCAGCTAAAGGTGGGTACAGGTATCTTCTAGTGGTAGTTGATGTTTTTTTCAAAATGGGTAGAAGCAGTTCCTACAAAAACAATGATGGCTAAGGCTACAGCAGAAGCCTTATGAAAAAACATTTTTTGTCATTGGGGATGGCCACAAGTTATCGAATCTGATAACGGGCCACAATTTGTCAGTAAACTGATGAAAACTTTGTGTGATTTGCTTGGTATCCAGCAATGACTTCGTGTTCCTTACCATCCCCAGTCTAATGGGATAGTTGAAAGAATGAACAGGACACTTAAGGAATGCCTTAAGAAAGCCTGCTTGGAAAAAGGCGTAAATTAGGTAAAACATTTCCCTGAAATCTTGCTGGGTGTCAGAGCAACTCCACACAGTAAAACAGGAATATCACCTTTTGAAGTTATGGCAGGCAGGAAAATGCCTGTACAATTGCCATTTGATCCTACTGTTAGTACAAACAGGCCATTATTAGAGACTGCACAGCATCAACAATGGTTAAAAGATATTCTGAATTGTGTCAATACCTATCAGAAATGCAATAATTCAAGTTACGGTCAAAGGATCCTGTTATGCCAGAAGAAAACCTTCCCTCTGGGACACAAGTATTAATTAAGACATTCCAGATGGATGGTCTGTGGGATAGTAATTGGCAAGGACCTTTTGAAATAACTGCTCAGTTAGGACCTCTAGTGTACAAAGTTAAAGCAAAGAAAAACAACAAAATGATTCTTGTTCATAAAGATCAGTTGAAAGTCATTAACAGACTTCATGTTGTGTGGGTTTTTTTGTAGACTCATGGCAAATACCAAGTCTGAAAAAGTTGAAAAAGCATCAAAACAACTTTTCAGATTAATACCACTTACGTGGAAATGCTATATTATTGTACATAATGAAGATTCTGTTTGTTATTGTACTGATTGTGCTCATTGGAGCCCTTGAGGTAAGGTGTCAAACAAGAGAAATGCAAGTTTGGAAAATAAACAATAACAATAATACTGTAGACCTAAGTTGGAATGGATGTTCATCAAAGGTAAATCGTTCTTGTGGGCAAAGACAGCAGGACAACTTCACTTGTCCATATAATGCTAGTTGTATCTTCGGGTACTTAAGGTTTTCCAGCAATGTTACCTTTTGGTCCACGGCTCAAGTCATTATTACGTTCAACCAAATAATCCTAAAGTAACCCTTGAATTTCATTCCAATGTTTCTATTAAATGTTGTCAATTTCCTATATTTTATTTGGAAAAAGGAGAAAATTCAAAGAAATATCCGCCATCAATACAACGGCTAATCTTCACCTATGTGAAGAGGTGTGGTAATCATACTATACAGGGAATTAATATTCCTCTCAATAATATGAAAGTACAACTAAATTTTACTACTGGAGTTTCTGTACTATGTACTAATGTCACAGTCATTACAAGCTGCATACATTGGGCATATGTTCTATCAATATTAACAGGTAAACCTACCTCTGTTCATACAGACCATTTGGTTAAAATCCCTTCTACCTGTAAAAAGGTAGGTAGACAGTATCAAAAGGTTGTAGTACATTTTAACATCACATTTCCAGACACAGGCAGGTGCTGCTATAAAAGGGCTTGGTATGATACTCAGCTAGGAGGCCTAGGCACAGGCATTGGAGCTATTAATGCAGCTGACATTGAAATTCTAATTGTTTAAAAGTAGTGGAGGAAGATATCTCTCAGACTGTGCATTTACAAGAATTTTGGAATCCAGAAATATGGAAGACACATCTGCACAATATAAATTATCAGCAGCAATTTTTAGACAATTATGATGCTATGCAGCTACATCAGTTGAAATTTGATGGTAACATGACAATTTTTGTAAACTGGACAAAATGCACTATGTAATCTTTGTATGTGGAAATTCAGAAAAATAGAGTACAAACTAAACTTATGTTACAAAATGAAAATGTTTGGCGACAATTGTTTAACAAATGGATACCTGATACAGATTGGATTAAACTATTTATTGAAGTAACATACTGTATTCCACAATATTGTACAGGAAAGTTTATGCATTGTAATGTTACTAATACCGCTATTATGTGTCAATTAACTGTGTTACTTATGATATTTCTCATACCAGAAAGGTATGAGTATTGGTTGCCACAATATGAGAGGAAAAACACATAAAATTGAGTATTGTACACAGACTCAAAATGGATTAATTTGTGGACAGCATTCACCTGTCTATGAAACATGCTTACTGTAGCATTCTGTTAATTTGTGTAAATGGACTATTATGCCTTCTTCTTTTCAAATGCTTATAGAAGTGGCTCCTCAGTATATTTGTCTGGTTACAGATCAAGACATAGGTCATAATTTAAAATTACCTTTGGTAGGATATTTATCACATGTTGATTTCCTTATATGAAATAATAAAAACTATGTGTTTATTGAACCCATAGAAGTAACTATTTCCAAGAACTGGAATTATGACTTAATACAGCTTTCCAATATATCTGTATCTTTGGATAATTTAAAGAACATAATGAAAAATATTAAAATTCTCAGTATCTGGGAAAAAAAAGAAATAAACATATTCTGCATTGTGAGGCATTGCAAGACAAGAGCAAGGCAGAGGAGTTATCCTTCAGGAATAGAATGTTTGAAATATGGAAAACAAACTGTCAGCAGACCAGCTTCAAAGGAAAGACTTATTATTCTGGTAAATTCTTTAAATTGCTGATGCAGGCAAGAAAGACTCCATAAAGACTGGGACTTTTTCTTTTGTATCAGAGACTTTGATTTCCTATCTTTACATACCTGATGCTGTAACCTGAAGTACAGTTTTGATATATATATAACTTTCATTGTTAAGCTAGATGTAAACCTTGTGTGCAGTAAATGAATGTTGTAACAGCAGAACTGTCTCAGTGTCTTCACTGAGTAAAGGTGCATACTACCTGAATAGTGTAGTATAACTTTAACAACGGTAATACTGGCATATTATAATAGTGGCAGCCTCTGCATACCTGTACACATATGTCAGATCAATATGCATTTATGGGTGGGGTTTTGTAATGCACATGTGTGCACACATATTGTGAATGTCAGCAATTTGGGTAGTATCCCAGTTTGTACTGTACATGTTGTTAAATGCACATATTATCCTGTACCAATGGTACATGTGTGTCAACTGACAATACAGCTCCCCACAAATCCATAGGTACCTCTGGTGTAGCTGGGGACCATCATCCTGCAGCTGGTGAGTGTGAACTGTCTTGTTATGGCTCATCTATACCCTAAGCATGTTAAGAGCTGCCAGTTTGGCATGGATACTACTGTTAAGCTTAGCCATATTGCAATATGTGCATGTTCACTTGTGGTGGGGTTCACTGAAGTGCATCATGTCAGTAATTACAGTAGCATATTTGCAAGAGCTGTAACATATTAGCACGTATTTTTGTAAAGGTGTAGCCAGTCTGTTATACAAGGGTGTATTACTATTGTATAAATGGGTGCACTGTGTTTTAGGTGCAGGTCCATCTGCTATACAGGGGTGCATTACTATTGTGTAAACGGGTGCACTATGTTTTAGGTTCAGGTCCATCACATACACTGACTTGCCACATATCTCACAGGTGTATAGTACTAGCAACATTTAATGGATGTAGCTGCACTACATATTGTCGAGGGCATGTCCAGAGTGTGTCTGATTGTGTGTTGTGCATAGCATCAGTCAGAAAGTGTGGTCTGTATCATGCCTTTGTGGCAACTCACCTGTGTGGGTGTGTGGGGGGATCAGCAGACATTATAGTGCAGGAATTAATGTAGTCATCTTCTCTTCCCTTCACAGGTGACCATGGGGGTTGGAGTGTGTCCATCTCACAACCTGATGTCAGTGTCTCATCAGACTTTGATGATGATGGTGGCCATAGTGAGGCACAGGTGGGGTTGTTGGGTGGTGAATCTTTCCCATTGGTTGACATCCCACTTCCACACCCAATGTCCCCGCACACAGTCTCTATGCCCACACATACACAGTCCCCAGCAGCCACAAATATTGGGCAGTCAGGGGTGGTGACATCGAACAGGAGAGTGCAGTGACTATGGCATCTGTGACTGTAGACACTAGCCATAGCCAGAGAGCTGGCAAAATCCCACACAGGCAGATTGACAGGGGTGCTCGAAGGAGGACTGCTGCCCATCCAGCATCTGTCAGAGGTGTCAAAGCACATGTCACCCAACTCATGTTTCAGTCCGTCATGGAGGCACAGGCATGCTGTGAATGGTACACCAGACAGATGCTCAGGATCATCAATGCCACACTGCCTGGCATGCAGGACACCCTCCATGGCATTGGTGATGCCTTACGTCATTTTGCTGATGTAGTGGATAGACAGTGAGACATTGCCAGTCCTTAACCATGCAATGTCTGTGCTGGAACATGTGGTGGGAGTAGGGTATCAGACACGTGGATGTAGGTCAGCAACAACATCAGCTGAGAGTCCACGTGGCCATGCACAGTCACACTCCTGTAGTGGCAGTACCACCAGCACTACCAAAGAGAGGGTGCCATCCACACCAAAACATGGCAGGCCATGGGCACAAGGTCCTGGGCAGTCCCATGAGGGACACAAATGCAGCAGACACCAGTCACCATCAGCAAGTAGTACCACATCTTGCACTGGGCATGGTGGTGCCAGTGCCACTCCTGGCAGAACCAGTTCCCTTGTTCATGGCTGGAGAAGGTGTGAACTGTACATTCTGTCATGTACAATCCACGGCTGTCTAACATATCCTCATGTAGGGTTAGCACATGGCTTGACTGTGTACATGCACACACTCACACATCACTGTCACATGCAGGTCACCAACAGACACACACAGCTCCTCTCCATGGCCCAGCTGCCCAGCATACCCCCCCCCACACACAATGTCAACTGTATGGCACAGTGTAGGCCTTTGGCAACCCAACACCACACCATGTTCATGTGAGGATAGCTGTGCCACATCCCTGTTATCTATACCATCATTGCAGGGACATGCTAATATGTGTCTGATGCACAGGGTGAATGTAGTACAGCTAATGGCAGTTTGTAGTGCAGTACTGTTATGTCCTGTAAGGTGCTGTCTGCTGGCAATTGTCATGTGTACACATCAAAGCATATGTACCTTTGTGCCATGATGCTTTATTGCTGTTAGTACTGCTGACTGATTGTTGTCTGACAGACCTTATTCTGTTTCTGTTCCAGGTGTCTGTGTGTCTAAGTCATGGGGACCTGCTGCCTTTACAGAATCTCATGATGACATAGTGGCAATGCAGATACCTTTTCCTCGCCAAGGTACAGCTGTATATGTGCATGTTTACCTTGGTGTGTATGAATGGAACAGTGTGTGAGGGACAATGAAGGCAGACAGCATACTCTTGCATGTATACCCTTTAACACCGCATGTTAGTCTTGATACATGTTGCCTAGGCATTCTGCAGGATCTCAGATTCATAGGTCCATAGAAGGTACTAGAGTACTGGCCCTGGGTCCCTTACAAGCCTAGCCATTACTTGATCACCAAAAGAATCATTGATCAGCACCTGTTGCTTCTGGCATTGATGGACACAGGTTGGACGCCCTGGGACAGAGGTTAGTTTTCCCATCCACTCATCACAGATACACTCCATGAGGGTATGCATCATACTCTGTTTGACATGTATGGGAAGTGCATTCCTGAGACAGGGCAGCCTCTGTGAGACAAACCTGTGTCTCCAGAAGGTTTATTTGCTGTCACATATGAGATTCAGGCCTGTTGTGCTGCTAATGTGCAGATAGTTAGACTGACATATATGGGGCAGCTGTGGAACGGCTGAGCACAACATTGTCATCTAGGCATGCCACAGGCCACCTGTGGAGAACATGGCCAATACCAAGTGGGCCAATTCTGATTCAAGGCTGTCTGCATGGAACAGGTCTTGAAGGCCACAGATAATCTTTGTGGGTGTTAATATAGCCTTTCCAGTTGGTGCAGATGTCTGCAAAGGTACATACCAAACCTACCATGATGATAATGTATTGTTGTACTATCCAAAGGTAATGTCCCCCTTTTATCTGGATGCAGTCCCTTTACCTATGTGGTGAATCATGTCCAAGCCTTTTCTGAATACTGTCACTACTCGATGGCTAAATGCAACAGTGTGATCAGCTTGAGTAACTAGGTCTGTAAAAGCAATTTGTGTGTTTATGGGGGTGACATTGATGTGGAAAATAGTGGGTCCATGTCCTCGCCATATGGTATGATGGTACTGTTTTCTGCATTCAGCTGGAGGCCAGAACCTGGGCACCATTCCATACCTGCTGTATGACCCCATTGTAGTGTGTTAACACCAGCTTGTGGGTTAGTGACAGACAGCACACTACTTACAGTTGCCACAACCTTAGGTGGTACCTACATATGTGGGAGATGGCAGTTAGCATTCATGCCTAGATACATGTGGGTCATTGTGGGTGGCAGCTACTCACAGGGCCTACACATGTCTACATATTGCACACACACAGGCAACACAGAGTAGGGATGCCACCTTATCAAATATAGAGTGTGGGACATGTCTTGTGGTATCATGACAGTTGGCAGGACATACCATACCCACGACAAGGGCAACAGACAGGGCTTCCCTAGGTTTGCCAATATGACAGCTTCTCTGTGTCACATTACTAAAGGTTATGTTATTTCTCATAACATTAGGGTGCTTTGCTTCTGATGTGAAATAACTGCTTTATGCAAGTAGTAGACAACCTTAGGAGATGTTTGTTGTCGTACACTCTGGGGACCTCTGTACTGTTTGTGTTATTGTCACAGGTTACAGCTGGCTAAACATGGACAGCAACCTGCAGGTTGGGACAGGTGGTGGCCCTATCTCTCACCTCTACAGATTTCCACAGAATGTCCTGATGTTTGCCGCATATTTTTGTTCAGTTTGGCATAACACTGTGGTTTTCTGGCAAAGTAGTGTGAAATCAGTAAAGACTGATGTTACACAATAATGACAGATATTTTCCTGTCAGACTTCATACTCTTCATAAAATGGATGTGAATGCATAACCTATTATGTATCTACATTGTATGTTGGTCAGAGCAATATTTAAAGAGTGACCCTAATATTTGGGCTTTGTCCCACTTTTCTGTATGGCTTTCTCCAGATGTCTTTCTCTAAGGGGTCGAGAGGTATGTTTGTGGCCCTAACACAGTCACACTGCTGCAAGGAGCTATATATATGTATACACTCACACAAACACACACACACACACACACACACACACACACACACACACACACACACACACACACTCACGAACTGCCCTTGTTGATAGTAGAACCTCACCTGTCTAGTTTTACAGAAGATAGCAGAAAATAAGTGCATGAATCATGGAGCTTATACAGTTTTGCAGTGTCTGCTGCTACTATTCAGGTGGATGACATCTGCAGGTGCTGTAAGGATTGCCACTGGAGGATTAACAGGCCCTTAAAATGTTATAACCATGTCATACACACACTGCTGCAGGAGACATGCATTTTAACACACATGCACAGAGAATTTCCAGCTTTGGAATTACAACACCTATCTATCTAGTTATGTACACTATAGCCCACCATACATATTGCATGTGCCACAGTGCTATTGTGTTTGAAAATGTGTAACTCTGCATCTATTGTGGATGACATCTGTAGGCCATAAATAGGTCAGTGATGGTGGAGTTAACAGAGGGGCTCAGGCACACAATCTGGGATTAGCATTGCGCACACACACACACACACACACACACACACACACACACACACACACACACACACACACACACACACACAGGCAAGACAGCCAGGCTGCAACAGGTGTTATAGATACACAGACGCATACACTCACACAATTGCTAGTGTTGAGATTAGAACCCCTACATATCTATTTTATGTACTATAGTGCTATGTCCTTATTGCATGCACCACAGAGCTTATATGCCGGGGGTATACCTCTCAACCTCTTAGAACAATAATGTGGACAAAGCCTTCAATATTGGGGTGATACAGGCCCAAAATAGGGACAGTTTTTACATATTGTTCTTACAAACTTACATAACTGATAGAGTGACAGGTTTCACATTAGCATTACTTTTGTGAAGGGTATGAAGTCTGACACTCAGATGTCTGTCATTATTTTCTGACTTCAACTCACAATGATTTGTCAGGAAACCACAATTTTATGAGACATAGACCAAATATAAGAGACTAAATCTGGACATTCTGCAAAACTCTATACAGTTGAGTGGTATGGCCTACAGAGTGTCCAACAGTCCATCTAAGGTGGATGACATCAACAGGCCCTGTATAGTAATGCAATGGGGGGAGTGAGCAGGGTGGAATGGGCCTCAAAATGATATAACCAGCCCACACGGGATATGCTTCTTACATACACATACACACACATACACACACACACACACACACACAGTTGGCAGTATTGAGATTAGAACCTCCCACATGGGATATGCTTCTCTCTCACATGCACACACACACACACACACACACACACACACACACACACACACACACACACACACACACACACACAGTTGACAGTATTGAGATCAGAACCCCCACCTATCTAGTTGTATGGACTATAGTGCTACATACATATCACGTGTGCCAGGGAGCTCATATGCCTGGAGAGTGTCCAATGGTGTAGCTAAGGTGGATGACATCAACATGCCCTGTAAAGTAATGCAATGGGGGGACTCAGTAGGGTGGAACAGGCCTCAAAATGGAATAACCAGCATGCACATCCACAGGGGATATGCTTCACACACACACACACACACACACACACACACACACACACACACACACACACACACACACACATATATACAGTTCTAGTGGCATATACTATTGTGCGACATACATATTGCATGCGCCACAGAGCGTATGCCCCTGGAGAGTGTCCAGTGGTGTATCTAAGGTGGATGACATCAACAGTAAAGTAATGCAGTGGGGGAGTCAGCAGGGTGGAACAGACCTCAGAATTGTATAACCCACATGCACAGCCACACAAGATATGATTCACATACACACACACACACACACACACACACACACACACACACACGCACACACACACAGTTGTCAATACTGAGATTAGAACCCCTGCCTATCTAGTTGCATGTACTGTAGTGCTATGTATGTACTGCGTGTGCCCCAGAGCGTATATACCTAGAGAGTGTCCAATGGCGCATCTAAGGTGGATGACATCGGCAGGCCCTGTAAAGTAGGGCTGTCCGGAGTTAACAGGGTGGAATAGGCCTCAAACTGCATCAGCTTTGCACACACATAGGCAGGAAATACACAAAGCCACAAGGGAATATACTTATACACACAATTGGGGTTGTTGGGAATTGAACCACTACCTAACTGCCTACACTATAGCACTAGGCAGTTATTACATGTGCCACAGGAATTACATAGGTAGAGAGTGACAGTGCTGTTGAGGTGGATGACATCAGTAGCTGTTGACAGGGAGACCACGGTTGTGGAAGACATTAGTCACATGGCCAAAGTATGGGTGGCCATTACACAGACATAGGCCTGTTGAGTGTGTGCATTTTGCTGTATGTGTAATACATACAGAAACACACACACACACACACACACACACACACACACACACACACACACACACACACACACACACACACACACACACACACACACACACACACACACACACACACACGCACACACGCACACATGCACACATATGCACACACAGCAACTGATGTGAGATTACAACCCCTCTTTACCTACTATTACACAATGGGTCTCACCATAGTATTTGCACATGCCACTGGTTACAATTGGTGTACGTGTGGTTGCTGCAATACATCCCTCTATGCCTTTCAGGGTCTCTCTCTGTGCGTCTCTCTCTCTCTCTTTCTCTCTCTCCCCATCTCTGCCTCTCTATAAGTGATGTATTTGTATATGTTACCTATATATCTGTATGTATATCACACCCAACAGATCCAGATAAATCTTATATGTACCACATATGGCTAGATGGGGGTAAACATGTGTGATGGGGGTGGGGATAGACAGTTAAGGTGTACATAGCTGCCTGTATGCAGAAGAGATATATGTACATCCCAGTTGTGTAGTCAGATGTGGATCCAGACATGGGCTGAAAGTAGCTAAGTGTAGGAATATGCCCAGTATGACCATCAATAGTAGGAGTGGGACTCCAGGCCAGACCTACCTGTACCCCAGTCCAGGATTTTGTGTGCTACAGCCAATTAGCTGGTGAACCTCTTTAAACAGTCCAGCACCTCACTGATATACTGGCTGAGGGATCTCCTGGCTGTGTGCTATCTTTATTAACTGAGTCATATCTAGGGTGGGTACAGAGTGTATTAGAGTGAGCAGAGTTTTGCATAATATGTGAGGTACATTTTGCACAGCACGTGATGTCCTGGTATGTCAGTGGCAGATCAGTATAGATTAATGTGAGGAACTGCTGACAGACATTTGTCTACTGACTCCATACACTGCAGGGAACCCATGCTACTGCACAAAGTGTTCTAGTCTGCACATTCTATGTTTGTCTTGCCAGTTGTTCCTCCTTCCCCTTATATGTGGCTCTTTGTCCTGCTCTGCTCCAGTTGCAGGCTTTGTCTACAGTTGCTGCTCTTATGTAGTTGCAGTTATGCTGTAACTGGGGTAGAAGTCTTAACATCACACACAGGGTTATGGGCCACACACCTGTGACTGTACCTGTTTAGCAGGTTGGCCAGCATTGTACCCCATACATTTGCTCTGGTCCTCAAAGAGTTTGTGTTGCACTGTTCTTCTAAGGCTATATGCTGGCCATACCTCTCAAACTCTTACAGGCAGACACCTTAACAAGGCCATATATCACGGACGGACACAGGCCCAGACATGGAGACAGCATCTTAATATTGCTGTTCCAAGCGTAGACAGTTGGTAGACTGGTTTTGTATTAGCTTGCATTTCCTTATGGGTATGAAGTCTGCATCTCAGCTGTCTGTCACTGATGTTTTCACATCAACCTGTATTGTTTTGCCAATAGTTTGCCAGGCAAATGTAATGCTATGACAAACAGAACAGATGTATGAGGCATACCTGTGGGCATTCTGTGAAACCCTGACATTTGTGGGGTATGGATGGTGCCCTCTGACTTGTGAGTACTGACACAGTTACATGGCAGCCTTTGTATCCTGCCACTTGACTGACTTGTCACAACCTGCTGTTCTAGTAGGCACCATTTAGGTTATTCAGAGCTGTGTACTGTCCATATCTGTGGCCCCCTGTCCCTCCATTGTCCAGCTTTACTGCAGTAACATTCTGGATAGCCTGTAGAACACCTACCGTAGGTGTAGCCAACATGCAAAATAGTAGGCACAGCCAGTCTCAAACCATGGACCCTGTCACCCACAGTAATGTACTTAGCCCAGTGAGCCACAATAGGCACCAATCAGCACTGTCTGCTTCCTGACACCGTTAACCACACACATACATACATACACATACATAGCACATTGACCTCTGCATATTGTGTAAATGGAACATGTTAGCAAGTTGATTGGGACAGCCCTGGGAATGTGTGTCCTACTGATACTACCTCACAAACATAACTGTTACTGCAGTTCTGTGGGACCACAGGTGTGTGGGGTATAGAGGACCATACCTCTCCACTATACAGAATTTTGCAGAATGTCCAGATGTTTGCCTCACATTTTGGGTCCATTTCTCATAACATTGTGTTTGTCTGAAAAATGACTGGCAAATCATTAAAGACTAAAGTTAGAAAGTAATGGCAGACATTTGAGTTTCAGACTTCTTACCCTTCAGAGAATGCATACTACTGCAAAACCTGTTAATCTATCAACTTTCTACATTTGTAAGAGCAATATTTAATAATTCTCCCTGTTTTGGGCCTTTGGCCCACATTTCTTTAAGGCTTTGTACAGATTTATTGCTCTAAGAGATTGAGAGGTGCCCAACATTGACATCCATGCATCTGTCCTATGACCCCACTGTTTGTAAGTCCCTCACATAGTGCAGTGGGTTTTGGTGGCTTGGGGCCTACTGCATATTGTGGGGCAGTCAGTATTTGACAGAGAGTTCCTGTTGTTCCACATATCTGTCCATTGTCTGCTGCTATCCCAGTAGCCCACTCCATTCCCTTGCATACATGCAGCAATACCATATATATGCTACCACAGTCTGCTACCCCATTCATTTGTTGTTAAGAAGAGTGACTTACCGTGTGCCTGCAGCAGTTGAGAGGACAGTGCTTCAGGGCTGACTGTCAGATGCACACAGTACACAGCCTATACATGGTAAGATATAGGTAGTGTGATGTGGCCGGTATCCTTTTTACTGTGTGTATGTGAGTTGGAGTGAGGTGTTAGTCCTTGGATCCCTATGTTGTCAGTGTATGTGCTATGTGTTGCCTCTTTGCCAAGGCCAGGGCATACTGGGCATGCCTACATCTGCCTACAGGAATAGGCTCAGGGGGTTCATCCTCCGAGTCCCCCTGTGCCTTTGGGGACATTGGCAATGGTGGGGGCCTGTGTCTCCCTTCCCTGTAATGTTCCTGCCACAACTGTTTCCACATGATCATATTGTGTAGCATGGCAGATACTATGAACATGTGGCTGGAGAGTTCTGCAGAGCTCCACCAGATATGTCAAGTCAGCGGAACCCTGACTTCAGCAGTCCAAACACATGCTCTATGATGTTCCTAGTTTGTGTGTGCGCTATAAAGCGCGCTTTGGCGGGCTTTTCCAGCTATTGAGAACTCAGCACAGCTCCTTGTGGTGGCCAGCAGTGTTCCTGTAGCAGCAGAGACCAGAAAAGACTACCTTTCCATATTTTAAGTATTTTTCTTGGCTTTTTCGACCTTTTGTAACTTTCAACCACTGTTTTTGCTTGTTTTATCGAAGTTTGCACTGTTTTTACTGTCTTTATAAGCTCAAACTGTTTACTGCACTTGCTAATTTAAGTTTTGCTTAAAAGTTAAACTACAGGCTAATACACTCAAGTGTACTAGCTTTTGATAGCAATTAGTCGAAAAATATAGCATTTATTGTGTTTTCTGCCTTTCTGTAAAAAAAATTTTGAAAACAACAAAAAAAATCTTTGTTTTCCATACTTTCCTAGCTAGTGTTCCAGAGACCAGATTTTGCTGATCCCTGGGCTTTGTCTTGGTTCCTGTGTTTCTCCATTTTCCTTGTTTGGTCAGGGGGAAGTTTCTTTACTCACCAGTGAGAGTGGGGAGTACTGAGCTGCCTGTTTGTCCTTAGAGGAGTGGTTTAAGGCAGTAACTTGTAGTTTATTGGCCATTTTGGGTCATTTCCTGTCTTTTCCAGCCCCCTGCTATAAAGCGCGCATTAGCGCGTTTTAGCGCGGAGTTGCCACCGTTGCACACTAGGGCAGCGCTAATCAGGTTTAAACTATTTGGGCTACCTAAAGTCCACTCTTCAAATTTTCCCTTAAAACTACCTTCCTCGAACTATACTACTGATCTAATCAGCGTATTCTATAACTAAAAAGATTATCTCTACTTGACTCCAAAGTAGACTATTCTCTATCTGTAAAGCCCAGCACTTGCTCCTACAGTACTTATCACCTTGATATAGCACTCTTGTTATAGATAGTACCCCAAAAAGGCTAACCCCATTTCTCGGTCACCCACATCCCCCGAAATCTTTTTTTTTAAGTTTTTTTTGTCTATTCCTTCTAGCATGTCGAGGGATCAGTTGCTAGTGTCCTCTCCTGCTCAGCTGGTGAACCTGGGAATATTGAGGCAATGTTACAATTGCCTCATGTACACAGACAACCCTCTCCTCCTCCCACAAAACACAAATACATGCGAGAGATGCAACTATACGGCCAAACTGGAGGCTGAGCTCTCTCAACATAGGACTGGCAAGACCAGACAGGAGGAGGAGAAGGTAACCACACACACTATAGACCCAGTCTCACGTAGTACCATCACAACCTCAAATCATACACATAAACACACAAAGACATACTCGGAAGCTCTGATCAAAAATCTACCAAAACAGCAGAGGCCACCAAAGCAGACACCCAAACAACTACCACCTCAGAACACAACACCTGCAACACATAGACCACACAGTCAGAGTGTCAAACAGTCTCAGCCCTTAAGGCCAAACACAATGCCAGACACAATAGTCATTGGTGACTCCATAGTCAGACACACTGACGTCCCGCTCACCAGACTGAGTAAGGAGAAGGTCACAGTAAGCTGCCTGTCGGGCGCTAGAATCCGCCACATAACGCAAGCACTCAGGTCTCTCAACAGCAGGTACAAGTATGACTCAGTCATTGTCCACGCTGGTGTAAACGACCTGAGATGTACCTCCTTGGACTACATGAAAAGAGACATTGAGGAGCTCTCTGATTATGTAGCCCAGGCAGGTATGACCCTGACCTTGAGCAGTATCCTACCGTCACCAAGAATGATGCCACAATACAGAGATAAGATGATCAGCTTTAACAATTGGCTTAAACTCTGGTGTCATTCAAAGGGGATCCAATGTCTGTCTGCCTGGGATGACATGCTGGACAAGCCACGCTGCTTTAAGGGACGGCTTGCACCTGTCACCCCTGGGATTCTGGATATTAGCAAAGGCTCTTGCCACCCCCATAGTGCCTTTTTTAGGCAAGGCTCAAATTCTAAACCTACCACCCTAGAACACAATAAAGCACACAAACTAAGGGTAATGCTGCTCAATGCCAGAAGTCTCAACCTCAAGATGCACGCACTCGGCCCTTCTCAGTATGGAGAACATCGATGTCTGTGCTGTGACAGAAACCTGGTTCAAGGCTCCTGAGAGCACCCCAGCACTATCAGGTTTTACCTCATATCATGCGTTCCGGCCCCAAAATCCGGACAATACCAAGAAAGAGGGGGTATCCATATTCATCAAGGACACCCACACCTCAAGATTGGTGGCAACGCACGATGCATCGGAGACCATCCAGGTGCAATTAACCATAGGCAAGACTGCTCTGCAATTTGTAGCATGTTACAGGCCACCCTGGCAAACTCAGGAACCTCACATGGCTTTCCTGAAAACACTGGAAGGGATAAATGTATCTCCGAACACCATCATACTAGGTGACTTCAATTACCCTAATATAGACTGGGAACACTACTCAAGCCCAAACACTCTAGCCCAAAAGTTCCTGGAATTCATAAACTCAAATGCCATGGAACAACTAGTCACCATCCCCACAAGAGGAGAAAACATACTTGATCTCATCATCACGAACATGGGAGCACAATGTTCAACACTGGAAGTATACCCCTCACTGGTGAGATCAGATCACAAACTAATCTCACTGGAGGTCCTCATCCCGCCCCCACCTGAAATAAAAAAGACCACAGTAAAGAACTTCTCGAAAGCCGACTTCACACTTCTAAAGACTAGTGTGGTCTCCTTTAAGGCCCCCGAGCCGGCGGTAAACATTACGCAAGCCGCTGAATCACTTACAAATGCCTTCTACCAGCACCTGCAGGGGTGCATGGATCAGGCAATCCCAAGCAAAACAAAGACTCTTTGTACCAAAGGCAAGCGTCCAGTCTGGTGGACCCCAGCCATAAACAAACTCTACAACAAAAGGAGGAAGCTACTACAAGATAGAGCAAAATCCTTAAAAGGTAAGACACCGCTGATCACTATAAGTAAAAAGCTAAGAGCTCTCATAAAATCATCCAAAGCAAATTTTGAGAGAAAAATAGCTAAGGACTCAAAAGACAATCATAAGGCATTCTTTAGCTATGTTAGAAACCTGGGAGGAAACTCCCAGATATGCTCAGAATTAGTTCAAAATGATGTGAAGATTACTGATCCTACAGGCATTGCCAACATACTGGCTGACAGGTTCAGTGCAAACTTCTACCCCCCTCCCCCCCAAAAGGAGAGATATCTATACCAAATGATTGTAGCCCCCCATACATCTCTAACGCCCAGGTGAGAACTGCTCTCTCCAAGGCAAAAAACACAGCATCCATGGGACCTGATGGTGTCCCCGGCTGTGTGCTCCACGAACTCAACGAGGAATTAAACCCGCAGTTAGGACAGCTGTTTAATCTTAGTCTCACCTCCGGATATGTACCCAGGGAGTGGCGCACAGTGACTGTGGTCCCACTTCAGAAAGGCGGTGCCTACACCGACCCTGGAAATTACCGTCCCATTAGCTTGACAAGCCTTATCTGCAAAGCCATGGAGAGGATCATAATGGATCTCATAAATAAAGACATAGGGAATTTGCAGACTTTGGATCCAACCCAGTTTGGCTTTGTCAAAGGCAGATCATGCCTTTTAAACTTGGTTGACTTCTTCGAAACAGTCACCAAGGCCATTGATGAGGGAAAGGCAGTCCATACAGCCTACCTCGACCTGGCGAAGGCCTTCGATACAATACCCCACTCGGGTATCATTGAAAAACTCATCAGCTTAAATGTAAACCCATACATCACAAGATGGGTTGCAAATTGGCTGAGTGACAGAACCCACAGGGTCAGAGTTGCTGGCGCCATGTCATACTCAAAGCCTGTCACAAGTGGTGTCCCACAGGGCTCAGTCCTGGGCCCACTCTTGTTTGGCATCTACTTTTCTGAAGTACAAGCAAACACAGGAGGGTTATGGCTGACAAAGTTTGCAGATGACTGCAAACTGTGCGCCGTAGTCGAAAACACATCTGACACAGATATCCTTCAGAAGGGTCTCACAGAAATGGATAACTGGTGCCAGAGCCATGGCCTAAAGTTAAATGCCAAGAAATGCATAGTCATACCCTTCGGGAAAAACAAGGTTACCCCTAGCTACCATATAGGTGGCAATCCACTGAGCACAGAAGAAGTTATCAGGGACCTGGGGACCCAGGTTGACAGTAGCCTTTCATTCGACACTCATATTGCTAAAGTAGTTAGGAAGACCTTCTACATTGCCCACCTTATCATGAAGAGATTCACATCTAGATCAAGGGAGGTCATAGTCTCCCTATACTCATCACTCATCAGACTAATGATTGAGTACAATGCCCCATTCGGAATGTATCTGACCCGACACTTGCAGCAGCTGGAGAGGCCACAAAAGTTCCTCACCAAAAGGATAAAGGGTCTCAAAAATCTGTCTTATGCTGCCCGACTGAAAGAACTCCAGCTCTATTCAGTTGCTTACCGCTTGCTCAGAGGTGACCTGTGCCTGACATACAAGGCCATGTCAAACCCAGATTTGATGAACATGCTTCACCTCAAAAAATCTAGATCCCTCAGAGCCACAAGGGCGGAAGACTTAAACCTCGACACGGTTATTAATAGGACGTGCTGGAGGGATAGATTCATCACCCAAAGACTCCCTATGCTGTGGAACAAAATCCCGGTATATGTGAGGCAGAGCACCTCGCTGGCCTTGTTCAAGAGGAATCTTGACCAATGGATGGGAGATCGCAGATATACCCCAGGGATTACCTCAGTGTCACTGCTCGACAGAGGCACAGCAAAATAATGGGCATAGTTTCTCCAAACTAAAGGGGTGGCATAAGCCACAAAACTATGGGCTGGGCTTGTAAATGCCCTCGGGCAGATAGCCTAGTATGAACCTATGAACCTATTATGGCGTTCTTCAGTCGGTGTGTGTGTGTGTGTGTGCATTTCTGATGGGTGTCTTCTTCCATGGTTCAGTGCATAACCAGCATCCACCACTAGATGGCCATATGGGATGTCCCCCCTGGCAAATGCCTGGTACAGCTGTGATGCATGCCAGATGTGGGAGTCATGATAACCGCCAGGGCTGCCAGCAAACACATTGATAATGCCCTGGGCATTGCACATCTCCTGGCAGTTGATGGAATGATACCCCTTGCGGTTGACATAGACTCTACCCTCCTCACTGGGTGGTGCTTTGATGTGCACATGAGTACAGTCTATGGGCACCCAGTACCTCTGGGTAGTGTGCTACATGGTGGAAGAAACACATATTGCTGGTCCTTTCCTCAGGTTTGTTGGGAAAATAAATGTGCTCACTGGCATGTGTTAGCATGACATCCAAGAACTGGTGGAGTACCCTTGATGTAGATGTCTGTGAGACCCCCATGATGTCCCTAGTAGGCCTTGGGGAAGAACCTGTAGCTAGTATTCTTAAGGCTACACATACCTTTGTTTCCACTGGGATGGGTTCCCTGGGATGTTGGCTCTGGGTCTGAGGAGAGGGTGGAAGAGCTCAGTAAGTTCCTGAAGTATGTCCCTGTCCACCTTGTAGCACTCTATACCTGGGCTTGAACACTCTTCTCTTCCTCAGTCTGGGCCTATTGTCAGCATCATCATCATCATTTGACCTCAGCCTGTAGTGCACACAGATGTAGCAAAGCAGCAGCAGCCTCTATAATTTTCTCAGTTAAAATTCCCAAGTGTGTACTCCAGTGGTGCAGAGTATGTGGGAAAAATCAGATTGAAGGGTGTATGCATACTTTATACTGCTGTGCTGCAGATACAGCATGTGTGATTGGCTATCATACATTCCACCTGCCAGGTATATCATTGAGGGGTTTGAATGGGCCAATGTCAGTGGAACAGGGCTTGTCAGTCATTTATACTTGATTGGCTTTCCCAGGCTATTTCCTTTTTATTTTTGTTTTTGTTTTTCCAATTTCCTCCACTGCTCCGAGCAAACCCACAGAGCTAGCGTAAACATTGCTCTGCAGTTTGGACCCTCCCCTGTACATGGGCATGCTTAGCTTTTCTTTAACCAGCTAAAACACGTGCAGCAGGGCTAAGTATAGCTTAGCAATCCAGACATGCCTCCCTGCTTAGCTGTGTTTAGTTGAGCACAAATAGGCACCACTAAGCTCCAATCCGCTTACATATGCTGTGACACCCTCCTTTTGATGGCATCTCTCTGTTCTGCCTACACCAACACAGTTCTAGCCCTACCACAGTTAGTACCTATGGAAAAGGTGGTCCTTTTTGTGATTCAGTAACCCTGGCTCATTTACATATACCTAATTGCATATACCCTGGATAAAGCAATCTACTTAGCTACCACTATAACCTGCTATTGTATGACTCTGCATGCTGGCCACTATAATGCAATATGTTTGCATACCTTTATATTTCATATTTTACACATTTTATTATTTTTTAATATATGCATGCGCATCACTGCTTGCTGCTTAAACATAGCATCTGTATTAAAAAAAGATTCATTTCTTATATATTGCATTACTTTTTCATGTCGATGGCCATGGCCATTTGCATGGCTACTGTCACATGTAAAACCTTTTATTTGGGCTGTTACAGCCCCTGTTTAAATTTTATAGTCCAGTACATGGTTTGTAACCATGTAGATTTTTCCTGAAGACACGGCACCTATACGGATGCCTTTCCACTTACTGGATCAGGAAATCACCTCATTTGCATAGTTTTCACCAGCAGATGAGGTGATTTGCATTCTGCGGACACCTTCATGTTCGCACAGTGTCCGCATGCTCGTGCACACCCCCAGTCCTGTTTCCTGGATCGCTCAGTGGCCATATTCTGTGTTCGGGCCACAACACTATTCCTACACAGAGAATTGTTCTGGGTAGGGTTTATTGAATTACCCCCTTTCTTTACTTTTATTTTTATAATATCCATATTTAATCACATCCACATTTATTTTATCCATTGCTTTTATATCTCCATCAAATATTCTTTACATAGTTTTCCCCATAACTTTTTTACTCTTTTACATTTCAAAATCACATGTTCCATAGTTTCTTCTTCTTGACAATGTAAACATATTTTCTCAGTTTTCTTTTTATATGGCATATTTCCTTTTACTGGCAATTTACCTATTACTAGTCTTCACAAAAATCTTGACATTCTACTTTCTGATTACACCATTTGCTTCTTATTTTTATAGCTTTAATTTTATTTCACCCGTTAGATTTTCCATAGTTTTACATAGTAATGTTTTCTGCTTGCATTCTTATACCATATTATATATCTTTTTTTTATATCATCAATTTTTATTTTCTACAAAAATATTTTTTCTTGGTAACATTTTATTTCTTCACTTATACACTATCTTTCTCTTTTACTCTTTTTGACATATATTTGTCATACTTATACAGTTTTTACTACTATCTCATCTTTTTCATGTATCCGCTTTAACAGTTTGAACAAATTTAATGAAGCAGCTTATACTACTAGGTTAATTAACCCTAAATCTCCTTCTTCTTTATTTACATAGAAAACTCCTCATTTTACTTGGTTTAATCTAGAACCCTATATAAATAAAAACATTACATATAATAATTCATTTTTAAATAATACTGTTGGGAGCATAAAAATACTTGCCAAGTATGATATTTTTCCCATCCGTACTGAATTTATCAAATAAAGCCTTTTTTTTCTGAATAATAATTTATATGTTTTCCAGAAAAGACAGGCTTATTTTAGTTCTTCTGTTATTTTTTTTCCCCATTGAATTCTACTTACATTTTATTCCTAAATTTTATATCTAACACAGAAATGTAATTAACTGTAAAATCTATACCCACAATCTTTAATACATCACCTAAACTGCAACTTTTCTCTTTATTTAAATCCATCCCTATCATGTCTAGATGCTCGGGTATGCAAATTATTATTTCTTTTATCCATTTTTTTTTGCAATTATTATAGTGTCATCTGCATATGTTAAAAAACTGGAATTCATAACCCTTCAAGTGTTATATGCCCCACCTCCTTCATTTTGTAATTTATTTCACATATTATCACATTCACAACTAATGCAAAGAGTATACAGCTCATTGGACATCCTTGTTTTATACCACTCTTCATATGTACCTCTTGGCTTAGCCAGCCATTTACAAGTATTTTTACTGTATTATTACCATACACTGACATACATAATGTCCTAACTCTGCCATTAATATTATATTCTTTGATTATTGCCTATAAGATTTCATGTCCAGTTCTGTCAAATGCCTTATTAAGATCTTCTGTCATGATTTTTGCTTCTTTTTTTCTGTTCAAAATATCATCCGCAATTTCTCTAGCATGAGTAATTCTTGATACTGCATATGCTATCTTCCATAATATTTTCTATTTTAGTCTTAAATCTCTTTTGTATTGTCATAAAGATCTTCTGATCATTATTATTCAATACTATTGGTCTCCATTTTAATTGTCTTCTATCTTCCTTCCTCCATATGAATTTAAGTATTCCACTACATAATTATTTATGCACAAAACCTTAATTTAACCATTCATTCAAAAATTTTAAATATATATATATATATATATATATATATATATATATATATATATATATATATATATGGATTCACTTCAGAAGCTCAAAATACTGAAATCTTGAATTTCAGTATCTCGAGCCCAAGAAGTAGAATCCACAAAACAACAAAAACTAAAAACCGCGAAATTCAAAACCTCGAATACCAAAAGTTTTGAATTTCACAGTTTTACTGCACACACACTCACACACACACACACACACACACACACACACACACACACACACACACACCATCCACACACACACACGGGCACACACGCACACGCACACACACACACACACACACACACACACACACACACACACACACACACACACCATCCACCACAGAAACACACACAGTCACTCTACTACATGAAAACAGGGGGGCAAGACCCCCCTGCACCCCTCATGTGGGGGCTGCACCTCCCACACCCCCCACTTAAATATTCTCACCCCAAGGTCACACTACATACAAACACACACAAAACACCACCACACAAGCTACTTTCTCTTCGCACACATCACAGCAACAAAACACAGACACACACCACAGCCCCTACCCAAACCCCTTAACACACACACACACACACACACACACACACACACGCACGCACTTACTGAATACTTAACCATAGCAGAACTTTAGAAGCACGAAATTCAAAACTTCTGGTATTCAATGTTTTGAATTTCACGCTTCTAAACTTTTGCTATTATGTGGATTCGGCTTCTTGGGCTCGAAATACTGAAATTCAAGATTTCAGTATTTCGAGCTTCTGAACGGAACCCATATATATAAATAAATAAATAAATATATATATATATATATATATATATATATATATATATATATATATATATATATATATATATATATATATATGAGTATATGCATATATGTTTGCCAATCCTTTAAATTTTTGTACATTTCATACCTTATTCCATCTGGCATCTGGACCTGCAGCTGAATCTATATTTACTTATCCTAATATTTTATCTAGCTCATTTAAATAAAGCTCTCTTTTCCAGCTCTTTATTCCCTTTTTCTGCTAACTTTTTTTTACTTTTCATGTTTTTTCACTACCTTCTTTTTTCTTTAAACATTTATTGTACATATTGTACTACAGTATTCATAATCTTTTCCTGAGTTCTTTCTATTTCTCATTTTACATATTTTATTTCTCTCATTACACTACTGTCTTCCTTTACTAATCTGCTTAAGTAACTCAAAACTTCTTCTCCCTTTCCTTGTAAAAGAATCGTGTTGCTTATACAACCATTTTTGTATTTTTTTCAATTTCTTTCATATAATTCTTTTTTTTTTGCCAAAGTACTTTGTCATTATGTTCTAAATTGTCCAATGCATCATTATACGTTTGTTTATATTTCTCTTTCTCTACTTTTCTCACATCATATTGCCACTGTGCAAAACATTTTTTATATTGCTCCATAAATATCATCCACCATTCAGACCAATTGTTATAAAATGTTTTCATAGTAATATGATCTTTACAGTTATCTTTCCTTCTTCATTCCATGCTTTCTCATTTGTCCTTTTATTGTTTTGCATTTTGCATATTTTTATATATTCCTAGTTTTCCTTTATCTCTAGCCATATTGCAGGATGGTCAGAAAATCCTATTTCATCTACTGCCCCTTCTCCTAAACCTAAAACTTCTGATACTATAAAATAATCTATTTCAGTTCTATACATACCCCTTTTGTAAGTCCATGAATTTTTCCCCAAAGTTTTAACATACCACATCTTATAACTTCAGCATTTTTCTTATATAATTTCCTCTCTTTTAACACTTGCCTCTTAAATCACAATTAAAATTTCCTGTTATTATAATATTCATATTTATCACTACATAGTCTAAAATCTGATGAAATACACTTTTCCTCTCTTTACAATCAGTGTAGGCATATAATGTTAAAATTCTATATACTTATTTTTCCATTTTAAATCTACAATGGTTAATCTTCCCATTTTTGCTAAAGTTACTTCTAATATCTTTATTGTATTTCTATAGAATGCAGCTATTCCAGAACATCTGTCATTTCCCAAATTCCAGATTATCTTTCCTCCTGAAAGGTTGGTATACTTGTTAAGGTGTTTACCTTACAGGCACAAGGTACAGAGTCTGATTCTCACATGGGGTAATTGGCTAGGCTTAAAACTGCTTACGAAGGCAGTTAACCTAGTACTAATCTATGAACCAATAGTTTCTCTGTTTGTAATCTTTCTTCATTAGCTTTGGCCGGCTAACATATACCTGAAATCAGCTGGACATATAAGTGAATTTAAGTACACTTTTATCTGCTCTTTTGCATATAGTACTGTATTTAATTTTTTTATTTGTGTATTTCACTGAATATTAACTCAGCTAAAGGTGTGGCTGTCTCTCTACAGAGTACTTTTTAGAATTTCTGTGTAGTCATTGGTAGCAGTGGGGGGTAGTTTCAGCTCATCACTGACATCCTGTCTTGCCTTATATAAGTGGTACATTTTGAGTTATCTGCTTAATATCAGAGCTTTGGCCGGCTAACATCTACCTGAAATCAGCTGGATATATAAGTGAATTTAAATATACTTTTATCTGCTCTTTTGCATATAGTACTGTATTTAATTTATTTATTTGTGTTTTTCACTGAATATTAGCTCAACTGAAGTTGTGGCTGGCTGTCTACAGAGTACTTTTTAGAATTTCTGTGTAGTCATTGATAGCAGTGGGGGGTAGTTTCAGTTCATCACTGACATCCTGTCTTGCCTTATATAAGTGGTACATTTTGAGTTATCTCTGCTTAATATCAGAGCTTTGGCTTGCTAACATCTACCTGAAATCAGCTGGACGTATAAGTGAATTTAAGTACACTTTTATCTGCTCTTTTGCATATAGTACTGTATTTAATTTATTTATTTGTGTATTTCACTGAATATTAACTCAGCTGAAATTGTGGCTGTCTCTCTACAGAGTACTTTTTAGAATTTCTGTGTAGCCATTGATAGCAGTGGGGGTAGTTTCAGCTCATCACTGACATCCTGTCTTGCCTTATATAAGTGGTACATTTTGAGTTATCTCTACTTAATATCAGAGCTTTGGCCGGCTAACGTCTGCCTGAAATCAGCTGGATGTATAAGTGAATTTAAGTACACTTTTGTCTGCTCTTTTAAATATAGTACTGTATTTAATTTATTTATTTGTATTTTTCACTGAATATTAACTCAACTGAAGTTGTGGCTGTCTCTTTACAGTTAGTTCCCCACCCACCCTCCTTGTTCTTGTTTTGGTATTAATGTTGGTGGCTTTGAAATTGACTGTCCCTCTTGTAGATTTGTATTTGGATACTCCTTCTGGGCCCATCTCATTTGCTCACTCAACTGAGTGCAGTGAGATCATATTCTGATTTCAGGCACTCCTACTGTATACAGAGAGAGCATTTGGGAAGGACAACCCCTGTAGCCTCTTAATCCTGCTCTGTTCCCGCCCTCAAAAAAAAAAAAAAAAAATATATATATATATATATATATATATATATGGATTCACTTTAGAAGCTCGAATTCCCAAAATCTCGAACCTCATATGGTCGAGACCAAAAGATCGAGTTTTAGAAACTCGAACTTCTAAAATGAAACGTAAAAAAAAAAAGTCAAACATTGCTTTTGCAGGGCTTTGCCCTGCACCCCATATGGGGGCTGTGCCCCCACACCCCCCTACTTAAATATATAAACTCCGAGATTGTGCTACAGTGGGAAAAAGGGAAATCTCCCATATTGCTTTGTATGCGGAAGCGCAAAATGGGAGATTTCCCACTTCCTGTCAACACCACAAAAAAGATAAAAACATTACATACACACAGAGCATACAAGAAGCCTTGCCTCTATGTGCACGTAACGTTTTAAGGTAAGTAAAGTGTTATTTTTTAAAACTTTACATATTCGATTTACTGAAATATCGATCATATGGTCTCGACCATATGGCATTCGAGATTTCAGTAATTCGATTATGTAAAGTGCTTCCATATATATATATATATATATATGGGTTCCTATGACTTCATCGAACTGTGAAATCACCGACACTCACCTCTTCGACACCAAACCATCGACGTCCATATCATCGACAATTCGTGGCGATCTTCCCCCTCACAGGACCCATGGTAGCGCTTCTTCCTGTGTTACAATGATTAGGGCTTACGTGATTCCGTATAATTTACCTTGAAAGCGCTACCATGGGTCCTGTAAGGGGGAAGATCGCTTACCGGAATTGTCGATGATATGGACGTCGATGGTTTGGTGTCGAAGAGGTGAGTGTCGGTGATTTCACATATATATATATATATATATATATATATATATATATATATATATTATTCATCTGCTCTTACTGTAACTGTCTTAGTTGCCCTTCTGCATGCTGTTATATGTTCAGTCACACTTACTTTGCACTTATTACTGCTTGTTAGTAGCCTTCTAATTTACTGCCTTCTGCACTTGTTTTTTAGTCATTTGTTAATTTAATTGCATTTATTTGAACCGTATTTGCTGTAGTGTTGCTACATGCTAGGGTGTGCTGGCCTGCACTACAATTTGAATTGTATTTACTGCTGTTTTAGCTGCTTTTCTGTAACAAAAAAAATAAATATTATAAGCTTGTTTCCTGCCTTTCCTGTAACTACTCAAGTCCAGATACAGACTTGCTGTATCCAGAACTGTTGGTAAGCTTCTGAGCCCCTCAAGCCTTTCTGTGTTGGTGGGAAGCCTTCTAGCTTATCAGTGGGAGTGGTAAGCACTAGGTAGCCTATCTACCATGGGAAGAGTGGGTTTTGGCCCTGAAATTGTAGTTCATGGGCCATTTGGGCAGTTTTTCCATCTCTTTCTACTTTCTGGTTAAAAGCCCATTTTGCGTTTGGTCCCCTCCTTTCCTATAACTAGTGTAATCCAGGTACAGATTTGCTGTATCCAGGACTGTTGGTAAGCTTCTGAGCCCCCCAAGCCCTTCTGTGTTGGAGAGAAGCCTTCTAGCTTCTCAGTGGGAGTGGTAAACACTAGGTAACCTATAGGAGGAGTGGTTTCTGGCCCAGAAATTATAGTTTATCGGCCGTTTGGGAAGCTTTTCCATCTCTTTCAACCTTCTTATTTAAAAGCCTGTGTTTGCAGTTGTTTCTTGCCTTTCCTGTTACTAGTCTAGTCCAGGTACAGATTTGCTGTATCCAGGACTCTTTGTAAGCTTCTGAGCCCCCCAAGCCTTTCCGTGTTGGAGGGAAGCCTTCTAGCTTATCAGTGGGAGTGGTAAGCACCAGGTAGCCTATCTACCACAAGAGGAGTGGTCCCTGGCCCAGAAATTGTAGCTATTGGCTATTTGAGCAGTTTTTTTTCCATCTCTTTTAACTTTCTGGTTTGAAAGCCGCACTTGTGCCTGTTTCCCGCCTTTCCTATAACTAGCCTAGTCTGGTTACAGAGTTGCTGTATCCAGGATTGTTAGTAAGCTTCTGAGCCCTCAAGCCTTTCTGTGTTGGAGGAAAGCCTTCTAGCTTATCAGTGGGAGTGGTAAGCACTAGGTAGCCTATCCTTCATGGCAAGAGTGAGTTTAGGCCCAGAAATTGTAGTTTATTTGGCCGTTTGGGCAGTTTTCCATCTCTTTCAACTTGCTGACTTAAAAGCCTACGTTTGTACTTGTTCCCCACCTTTCCTGTAACTAGTCCAGTCCAGGTACAGATTTGCTGTATTCCAGGACTCTTTGTAAGCTTATGAACCCCCCAAGCCTTTCTGTGTTGGAGGGAAGCCTTCTAGCTTATCAGTGGGAGTGGTAAGCATTAGGTAGCCTATCTATCAAAAGAAGTGGTTCCTGGCCCAGAAATTGTAGCTATTGGCCGTTTGGGCAGTTTTTTTTCCATCTCTTTCAACGTTCTGGTTTAAAAGCCAAACCTGCGCTTGTTTCCCACCTTTCCTGTAACTAGCCTAGTCCAGATACAGAGTTGCTGTATCCAGGACTGTTGGTAAGCTTCTGAGCCCTGCAAGCCTTTCTGTGTTGGAGGAAAGCCTTCTAGCTTATCAGTGGGAGTGGTAAGCACTAGGTAGCCTGTCTACCACGAGAGGAGAGGTTCTTGGCCCAGAAATTGTAGTTTATTGACCATTTGGACAGTTTGTCCATCTCTTTCAACTTTCTGGTTTAAAAGACCACATCTGCGCTTGTTTCCCATCTTTCCTGTAACTAACCTACTGGGTAGCACTAGAAAACCTTAAACTAATACAAGCCTTCTAACTTAGGAGAGAGACTTTGGCGTGATCAAGTATCAGTTTTCTGTACTTTCTTGCTGTACTTAACTGTTTTCCGCCTAAATGCAGATTTTCCAGCGTTTATTGTGATTTAAAAGCTTGTTTTTTCACATATTGTACTTATTTGACTGCCTGCACTTTTAAAAAGTTGTTTTTTGTTTAAATAATGTGTTTAACTGTTGTAGGCTACACACTAAAGTGTGATAGCCTTTTCTAATCATTTGTAGTTGTTTAAAGCTGTTTTAACTGTACTTTTTACTGTTTTTGCCTTATCTTTTCAAAAAAACAAAAAAAAAACAAAAAAATTCCTTGTTCCCGCCTTTCTAAGCTAGTATAGTCCAGTTTTCAGGCTAGTGCTGAATTCAGGGCTGTGATACTAGTTTCTGAGATGCCCATACCTTACTTGGATAGAAGGAAGTTTCTCTGTTCACCTGTGAGAGAGGTGGAGCTTTGAGCATCCTGTCTGTCCCTGGAGGAGTGGTTCCAGCCCAGAAGTTAGTAGTTTATTGGCCATTTTGGGCTAATTCCTATCTCTTTCATTTCCCTACTATAAAAACTGCATTTGCACAGTTGTGCGCACTGGACAGTGCTGTTAGCTACGGTTAAACTATTCCCGGCTCAACTAAGTCTCCACTTCAGTTTTTCCCTTGAAACTAGTCTAACTCTCAACCTCAGCACTCAAAAAGCATCTTACAGCCCAGCACTTGCTCAGACCTAATAGCAAGCACTAATATACCCTGACACTGATTGCCCAGCAGGGCAAGGCTCTTTATTCACCCCTCACCAACCAAGCGACTAAGCAGCTCACCCTACTATTCAGGCATGACCAAAGGGCAACTTCAGGAGCACTCTCAAGGCCAGCTGGTGAATCTGGGTGTCCTGAGGCAATGTTACAACTGCTTCATGTACACAGACAATCCTCTCCTCCTACCACAAAACACTAACATATGAGAGAGATGCAATTATACAGCCAAACTGGAAGCTAAGCTGTCTCCACCCAAGACTGGAACAGACAGTCAAGAAGAGAAGGTTAAGACTTGCACCACAACTCCAGCCACACACAGACCTACTAAAACAGCACTGGCAAAAAATACACATAAATACACAAAATCATTCTCAGAGGCTCTAAATAAAAAACTGCAAAAGTATCAGAGACCTCTAAAGCAGACACCCAAACGACCTGCACTTCCTGTCACAAACCAGACAACACATAAAACACAAAATCAGTGTGCCGCACAATCGCAGCCCTTAAGGTGAAATAACATACCTAACACACTAGTAATAGGTGACTGTATAGTCAGGCACACTGACATCCCACTCACTAGGCTGGACAAGCAGAAGGTTACTGTTAGCTGCCTGTCGGGAGCCAGAAACCGCCACATAACACAAGCACTCAGGTCACCACAGAACAAGTACACATATGACTCAGTCATTGTTCATGTTGGTGTGAATGACCTGAGATGTGCTTCCCTGGACTACATGAAAAGAGACATGGATGAACTCTCTGATCATGTAGCCCAGGTTGGTATGACCCTGACCCTGAGTATCATCCTGCCCTCACCAAGAATGATACTTCAGTATAAAGAAAAAATGATCAATTTCCACAATTGGCTAAGCTTCTGGTGTCATTCAAAGGAGATCCAGTGTCTGTCAGCCTGGGACAACATGCTCGACAAGCCGCGTTGCTTCACAAGAGACAGCTTGCACCTGTCACCCCTAGGCTTTCAAATACTGTCCAAGGTTCTTGCTGTCCCCATAGTGCCCTTTTTAGGCAAGGCTCAAAAGTCAAGCTCACCTCCGTAAACAGCACAATTAACAAAAAATTGAGGGTTATGCTAGTTAATGCCAGGAGTTTAAATTTCAAAATGCACGTGCTCAAAGCACTCCTCAGTAAGGAGAACGTCAACATCTGTGCAGTGACTGAAACCTGGTTCAAGGCTCCAGAGAGCACCCCAGCACTACCAGGCTACAACTCATACCACACGTTTCGGCCACAGAACATGGACCAAAACACAAAAAGAGGGGGTGTATCCAAATTCATCAAGGATACCTACACCTCCAGGTTAGTGGCGCAGCATGATACCTCTGAGATCATCCATGTGCAAGTAACATCGGGCAAATCTGCAATGCAAATTATGGCCTGCTACAGATCACCCTCCATGACGCAGGACAACCACTCCACCTTTCTGGAGACACTGGAAAACATGAAGGTCCTACCAAACACCCTGATATTGGGCAATTTCAATTACCCTACCATTCACTGGGAAAAGTACTCAAGTACAAATTCCCAGGCCCAGCTCTTCCAGGAATTCATCAACTCAAACACCCTGGGATCAGCTGGTAAACTCCCCTACCAGAGGTGAAAACATATTGCACCTGGTCATCACGAACATGGGCGACAGGTGTTCCACACCAGAGGTCAACCCGTCACTGGTTAGATCAGACCATAAACTAATTACTCTGGATGTCCACACCCCACCACCTCCCCCAACTAAGGAAACCACAGTAAAAAATTTTTCCAAAGCAAACTTCACCTTACTTAAGACAGAGGTGGTAAGTTTCACAGCCCCCATGCTAAAGGCTAACACTGCCCAAGATGCAGAAACCTTTACAAATGCACTCTATGAGCACCTACAAGGATGCATGGATCATGCCATCCCTAGCAAAACCAAGACACACTCCTCTAAGAGAAGGAAACCAGTTTGGTGGACCCCTGCAATAAACAGGCTATACAACAGAAGGAGGAAACTAGTTCAGAAAAAAAGCAAATCCCAAGAAGGAAAGACATCCCTGATCAATATCAGTCAGAAACTGAGGTCTCTCATGAAATCATCCAAGGCTAACTTTGAAAGAAAAATAGCCAAGGATTCAAAAGATAACCACAAAGCCTTCTTTAGCTATGTTAAGAATCTAAGTGGCAACTCGCAGATATGCACTGAACTAGTGCAAAATAGCACAAAATATACTGAACCTACTGATATTGCCAACATCCTGGCAGATAGAGTCAGTGCATACTTCACCCCCTCTCACATCCGAAAGGGCCCACAATAATACCGGAAAAGTGTAGTGTCCCAAAAATCACAGACACACAGGTGAAAACAGCCCTTTCAAATGCCAAAAACACAGCGTCAATGGGACCAGATGGTGTCACAGGCTGCATCTTGCACGAACTACAGAATGAACTAACCCTCCCACCTAAACACGTTGTTCAACTTCAGCCTCTCCACAGGCTACGTGCCCATAGAATGGTACACAGCAATGGTTATTCCTCTCCGCAAAGGAGGGGCCACAACTGACCCTGGTAACTATCGCCCCATAAGCCTGACTAGCCTGGTCTGCAAGGCTATGGAGCGCATCATCATGGAACTCATTAACAAAGATATTGGAAACCTCCAAACACTTGACCCGACCCAGTTCGGCTTTGCTAAGGGCAGATCATGTCTACTAAACCTGGTGGACTTCTTCGAGACAGTCACCAAGGCCATAGATGAGGGAAAGGTGGTTCACACAGCCTACCTTGACCTCGCCAAGGCTTTCGACACCATTTCCCACTCAGGTATTACAGAAAAACTCACCAGCCTGAACATAAACCCCTACGTCACAAGATGGGTTATCAACTGGCGTATAGACAGAACTCACACGGCAAGAATAGTGGGCTCCAAGTCCGACTCTAAACCAGTCACAAGTGGTGTCCCGCAAGGCTCGGTCCTGGGACCCCTACTGTTCAGCATATACTTCCCAGAAGTACAGGCAAACACAGGAGGACTATGGCTAACCAAGTTCACAGATGACTGCAAACTGGGAGCCATAATTGACTCTCTGGCTGACACGGACATCCTCCAAAAGGGCCTTACTGAGACGGACACCTGGTGTCAAAGTCATGGCCTCAAGATAAATGCCAAAAAATGCATAGTCATCCCATTTGGGAAAAAGAAAACACCCACAAATTACCACATAGGTGGCAGCCCCCTTAATACAGAAGAGGTAATAAGAGATCTGGGGACCCAGGTAGATAGTAATCTCTCCTTTGACAATCATATTGCCAAAGTAGTTAGGAAATCCTTCTATGTGGCCCATCTAATTACTAAAGGGTTTGTATCTACTCATCACTCATTAGACCCATCATAGAGTACAATGCCCCATTTGGGATGTACCTCACAAGACACTTCCAACAGCTGGAAAGACCACAAAAGTACCTCACCAAGAGGATTACTGGTCTCAGACATATGTCCTATGCAGCCCGACTGAAAAAACCCCGGCTGTACTCAGCGGCATATCGCTTACTCAGAGGTGATCTCTGCCTGACCTACAAAGCCATGTCCAACTCAGAATTGACGGACATGCTCCACCTAAAGAAATCCAAGTCACTGCGAGCCACGTGCTCTAGTGAGCTAAACCTCACTACAACAATAAATAGATCATGCTGGAGGGATAGATTCCTGTCACAGAGACTCCCCATGCTTTGGAACAAAATTCCAAATTACATCAGGCAGAGCCCCTCACTAACACTCTTCAAGAGAAACCTTGACGAATGGATGGGTAACAGAAAATACACCCCTGGTATCACTTCATTGGCTCTGCTTGACAGAGGATCACATAATTAATCAATGGGGCAGCGAAAGCCGACACACACTGGCTAGGCTTATAAATGCCCTCGGGCAGATAGCCTAGTACCTACCTATGAACCTATTTGTTAAAAATCTTTTGTTTTCTAATATAAGTGCATCTACATCACATGTATTACACCACTCCAAAATTCCTATTTTTCCTACTGTAGTCAATATTTATTCACATTTACAGGAAGCACTCAAAAATGTTCTTTTTCCCTTTTCCTTAGATTCATGGTTTCAGAAATTCATAGCTAATTACTAGGAGAGCTTTCTTAATAGGCCATTCTAAGCCATTCTAAGTTTTCTGGAATTCATAAACTCCAATGCCCTAGATCAACTTATCCACACCCCACCAGGGGCAACAATATCCTAGACCTAGACATTACCAACATGAGTGACCGGTGTTCCACACCTGAAGTCAACTCCTCGTTGGTCCGATCCGACCATAAGCTTATCACCCTTGATATCCACATCCCGCCCCCACCCCCCATTAAGGAAACCACAGTAAAAAATTTCTCCAAAGCCAACTTCATGCTTCTTAAAACAGAAGTGGTGAATTTCATGACACCCATGCAGATGGACAATACAGTTACAACTGCTGAATCAGACACAAATGCACTCTATAAGCACTTACACGAGTGCATGGATCGTGCTATCCCAAACAGAACCAAGACGTTATCCTCCAAAAAAAGGAAGCCAATCTGGTGGTCCCCTGCCATAAACAAACTATACAACAGAAGGAAGAAACTGTTGCAAAAGAGAGTAAAATCCCATGAGTGGAGGAGCTCCCTGGTCAGCCTCAGTAAGAAGCTGAGATCCCTTATTAGATCCTCCAAAGCTAGCTATGAAAACAAAATCGCCACTAAATCCAAGGACAACCACAAAGCATTCTATAGCTATGTCAAGAATCTAGATGGCAATACCCAGATCTGCTCTGAGTTACAGCACAAAGGCATGAAAATTACAGAACCAACTGATATTGCCATGCATCTGGAGCATTTCTCCCCGGGCCTCCACTGAAAACAGGCTCTGTGGAACCTAGTCGGACATTCCCGGTCAACAAATGTTAAATAAATAAAATCCTGGCAGATCGGTTCAGTGCTAACTTTACCCCCCTCTCACCCCCTAAAGGGCCCATATCTATACAGGAAGAATGCAGAGTCCCTGTAATCACAACTACGCAGGTAAAAGCTGCACACTCTAAAGCCAAAAACACAGCATCCGTGGGACTGGACAACATCCTAGGCTGCGTTTTACATGAACTTCAGAACAAACTGGCTCCCCACTTAAGCACCATGTTCAATAATAGTCTTGCATCAGACTTTGTGCCCACTGAATGGCACACAGCAACAGTTATCCCACTCCACAAAGGGGGAGCCACCACTGATCCTGGAAACTATAGAACTATTAGCCTGACGAGCCTGGTCTGCAAGGCCATGGAACGTATCATCACAGAACTCATAAACACAGACATTGGTAACCTCCAAATTCTGGATCCCACCCAGTTCGGGTTTGTGAAAGGCAGATCATGCCTCCTGAACCTGATCGACTTCTTTGAGGCAGTCACCAAAGCCGTGGACGAGGGTAAGGTAGTTCACACAGCCTATCTTGAC
Source organism: Protopterus annectens (assembly GCF_019279795.1). Taxonomy (NCBI): domain Eukaryota; kingdom Metazoa; phylum Chordata; order Ceratodontiformes; family Protopteridae; genus Protopterus; species Protopterus annectens. The sequence goes on along the minus strand of NC_056741.1, from coordinate 1,259,383,729 downwards.
CTCGCCAAGGCTTTTGACACCATCCCCCATTCTGGAATTATAGCTAAACTCACTAAACTAGGTATAAATCCCTACGTCACAAGATGGGTTGCCAACTGGCTCACTGACAGAACCCACACTGTAAAAGTTGCAGACTCCAAATTTGACCTCAAGGCAGTGACAAGTGGAGTGCCACAGGGTTCCGTCCTGGGACATCTCCTGTTTGGTATCTACTTCTCTGAGGTACAGGCTAACACAGAAAACCTCTGGCTGATGAAGTTCACAGATGACTGCAAACTAGGAGCCATAGTCAAGTCCCCAAATGATGTGGACATCCTACAGAAGGGCCGCACTGAGACAGATGCCTGGTGTCAGAGCCATGGCCTCAAGCTCAGTGCCAAAAAGTGCAGTGTCATCCCCTTTGGTAAAAACTCTGTACCCATGAACTACCACATAGGCAGCAATCTACTTAACACCGAATGTGTGATAAGAGACCTTGGGACCTAGGTGGACAGTAGTCTCTCCTTTGATAGTCACATTGCCACAGTAGTCAGGAAGTCCTTCTACGTGGCACACCCCGTCATAAAAGGGTTCTCATCCAGGAAAAAAGAGGTCATTGTTCCCCTCTACTCTTCACTCATTAGACCCATTATAGAGTACAATGCCCCTTTTGGAATGTACCTCACAAGACATCTGCAGCAGCAGAAAAGGCCACAGAAGTACCTTACAAAGAGGATTACTGGCCTCAAACAAATGCCCTACACTGACCGCCTCAAAAAACTCCAGCTTTACTCTGTAGCATATCGCCTACTCCGAGGTGATCTCTGCCTAACACATAAAGCTATGTCAAACCCAGAGCTGTTGGACATGCTACACCTAAAGAAATCCCAATCCCTCCAAGCTACACGCTCTAGGGACCTAAACCTTGTCACCACAATAAACAGGACACGCTGGAGGGATATATTCCTGTCGCAGAGACTTCCTATACTCTGGAACAAGCTACTCATCTATGTCAAGCAAAGTTCTTCATTAGCACTCTTCAAGAAAAATCTTGATGAGTGGATGGGAAATAGGAACTACACCCCAGGGATCACTTCTGTGTCTCTGCTGGACAGTGGCACAGGAAAATAACTTTCTTGGGTGGAGTAAGCTATGGTACTTTGCTGGCTAGGCTTACGTAAGCCCTTGGGCCGATAGCCTAGTACCTACCTATGAACCTATGAACCTATAACCAGTTTCCTTCCCAAAGGTGAGTGTTTGTGAGTTGAACACATTAACCATTATACCAAGCCCCAGTCCTTAGCTGTATATGTTCTTTTTCATCCATTTCCTTTCTTTTTTTTTCTTTTATACTTATCTTATCTCTTTAAATTTTCTTTTTCTGTCTTTTATCCTTTTACTAACAGAATTATTTTTCCCTTTTAATACCTCCCAGTTTATGTCCTCTTCATCACTTATTTCAGACTTATTTCAGAACCTTCTTGTATGTCCTCTATTTTTTCACATCTAATTTTTCTTCTACTTCTAAAATGTATTCTCTGTTCATTTTCTTCTCTTTCTTTTTCCTTACTATTTTCATTTTTGCAATCCATCCATAAATTTTGTTACATTTATAACATGTCAATTCATGAACAGTACACTAAAAGACCTGCCTCCACGGCTTGTATAAGGACCACCAGCATGGATCCAATTAAAATAAAGCGTGGACTGAATGCATGTATAAGGACCACTAGCATTCAGTCCATGCTTTTTTTTTAATTGGATTGGTGCTGGCATTTCTTATACAAGCCCTGAAGGCAGTTCTTTTTGTGTACTGTTCAGGGTTTTCTCTTTTAGAGCTGCAAGACCCTTTGTTGTCCTTTATTGGTTTTGGAGTTAACATTTCAGTTCACATTTTCTTTTCATCATGTCCAATTTCCCCACAAGAATATAATTTTCTTTTGACACAGTTACTTATAAAATGCCATTCTTTTCCACAAAAAAGCTTTTTGTGGGTTGTCCCCAGTATTTTACAATACCCCTTCTTCCCTGCACATTTATCATACTTGATATATGTACAATTTTTTTCTCTTTCTATTTTGAACACAATATTACAATCCCCGCCACTAGTCCGTAACCCCTTTTGTCATAAACTTTTGCAATGTCCAGTACTTCTTTACATAAAGCTTTCAAGTATCATTTCAACATCTTTCTTTCTACCTGTGTTCAAATTTGTAGACGAATCGTCTTTTTTGTTTCCCTGTTAAATGCTTTTATCACATAAAGATTCATCTGGGTTACATTCTTTCCTTTTTCATATTCTCCAAGAAAATTTTCCATTGAAAAAAGTCTCAGATATAATGTCACAAAATGTCTCTTTGTTAATAAGAATAAATGTTCTTACCTCATGTGCTTTTACACGAAAAGGAGTTATTAAATTGTCCCACACTTCATACTTGTCCATTTTTTTGTCTTTACTTTGAATCTTTACCACGTACTTCCATTTTTCATTTTCTTCTGTATTCTTTTCTGCTACTCCACTTTTGCCTTCATTTACTTTCTCTGCATATGTTTTCTTTTCTATCTCACCACTATTCTTCAAGATTGTCTCTGCAGCCTCTTTTTGTATTTTCTCCATTAAGTCCCCCCAGAAAACATCTCCATGTGATGTTGTCCTATCTCACCTTCATTCTTACTAGGTTGGGTTCGGATCCAGTCCTTGGATCCGTCTCAGCCTTTATTTTCAAGCTCGAGGTCCTCTGCCAGCTCGTGGCTAATTCCCTATCCCAGCATGCACCTGAACTTTCCCCAGATCTTGTTTGCTGCTAAACACGATCGAGCATTCATATGCTAGCTCTAGCTAAGTACAATCCTTTTGATTACATTTTGGTCTATAATTCTTAGAAAATTTGGATTATTGGACAATTTAGCTTTTAAGGCTGAGTGTGTCTACTCATGATTTGATATTTTTCTCATATGAGTGATTTGTAGTGTTGCAGTTCATTTAAGTTAGAGAATTGTAACAGGGCCTGTTTAAGTTAGAGGGCTTAGTCTTTGTTTTTTCCCTGTGCGTTCTGTGTCCTCAATAGCTCGACCCGTTTAAGTTCCAGCCTACAAAAAAAAACTTTTTGTTGTCGTTTTGCTGTTGTTCTTTTACCTCAAAAATATCTGGTAAGGAATCTAAGCCGATGGGTTTTTAAAAGTGTGACAGGTGTAGCAAAAAGATGCCCCTTTAGCGATAAACACAGCCTTTATGTTTATTCCCTTGGGGCCATCCATCTCTTGGAGTCATGTACTATTTGCAACTTGTTTAATCATAGAGCCCTCATGGAGAGGAAAAAATAAGTTAATTCTAAAAGGTCTTCTTAAAACCCTCCATCTCAGAGGCACTGGAAGAAGGTCCAGGTTAATCTAGACCGGATAAGTCACCTTCTGCTAAATCTGCTAAATCAGACAAATTTGGAAAAAAACTTCCCCTTCTTCATCATTGGATCCAGCATACAAAATACCTAGACTGTCCTCCTCAGATCTGAAGTCTGCTGGATCAGACAAGGCTCCATCGACTCTGACACCTTCTTCCTCAGTGCCAGTGGAGTTTGAGCTTAGGAGCCAGTGCCCAACCTTGGAGCTGGTCTCCCCTATTTTGAGATCGCCCATAATACAGAAGACTAAATCTCCCACTCCCTCGACCCAGTTTTCTAGGAGCCTTTCTGATGATGATGTGGATTGGGTGGTAGAGACGCTCTTACAGACACTGGCACTGGCCAAATTACTGTTGGATCTGACCCCCAGGGCTTTAGATCCTATGACATCCACTTCCTCTGCTCCAGGTTTTCCTCTGATCCAACTTCTGGCTTTGGAGTTGGAAGGTCTGGAGTTGGTATTAGTGGAACTGTCAGAACCAAGACTCACCATGGGTTCCATGGATCTGACCATGGCTTGGACATCCTTGGCTCCATTGGACCTGGAGGAGTCTTGGAGCTGACACTCTCCAGTCAGGTCCGAGGGGTGAGTCGGATCGGACAGCTGTCAGATCCGACTTTGCCTCTCTGGGCCTCAGCTCGGGTGAGTTTGGCTCCTACCTCAGCCTGTGGTCCATTGTCTTTGGTTCGGGGGGGGTTCTTTCAGCAACTTCAGATCTAGGAATATGCTCAGATCAGGGACAGGGGGCTTTTGAGGTAATGAGGAAGGTGCTGTCTCTACAGACAGGTCCACAGTCCTCTTCGGATATTCCTCCATCCAGAGCATTGGTGTCTGCCTCTTTACCCCTGCATCCACAGGGATGCAGAGACCCTAGGCCTCAGGATGCCCCACAGGGCACCCCCTCCACTCTTCCAAAACCTGCCCAGAGTATCCTTCTGAGGATGCCCCTTGGAAGAGACTGTACAAGAGGAAGCACTTAGACTCCCCAGAGGAGTCCATCACTTCTGATATGGACCTCAATGAGGCAGAAGGGTCCCCATGGTTACCTCCTAATGATGTCTCCTTTGGAGACATCCTGTAAATGCTAAAGCAGAGTGGTGGCTGGAAGTTCTCTAACCCTTTGGCAAAGGAGTCCATATACCTGAAGGCCTTTGGGTCTCACCATTCCACCTCTTGGGCGATTCCACCTTTCGATGAGCTCCTCAAGCTGGTTTCTCAAGAGGTGTGGGAGTCCCCAGAGCCTATTCCTAGGAGGTCAAACAAATTTATTACATCCCCCTCTGACAAATCTTTTTTAAGAAAGGGAGTCCCAGTCGATGCCATGGTCATGGTGGCAGCCACTAAGAAGGAACTCTCGCAGACATCTTCTTCTGTCCACCCCCCAAACAAGGATTCCAGGACTATGGACAGGTACGGAAAGTGCATCTTTTCCTCATCGGCTTTTTCTGTCAGATCGCTGAACTATTTTACCCATTTTATGAGACTACAGAGGGATCTCCTGAAAGAGCCAAGAGATACCTTCCAAGGTTCAGTAGTTGCAGGGGTGGCTGACAAAGTAACTTCACTTCTCAGCTTGCTTCCTTAAACTCAGTTGTTAATGTGTCCATGAGGCTCATCTCCTATGCAGCTGATGGAGTGAGTAGAGCAGCAGGTTCTGGAATTTCCCTAAGGAGACATTTTTGGATGCACTTATGTGACTTTGCTGAACCCTTTAAGTCTTCCTTTATAAATGCCCCAATTGACAGCTCATCCTTGTTCAGGCCTAAAGTAAAGGACACACTCACCAGGTGTGAACAGGAAGGAAAGACTCTGCTTGCCTATAGGAGTCCATTTTTCCATGCCTACTAGATAGGTAGTGGTAAGATGTGGCTCTGAAAATCATGGAGATCTTTTCAGGACACACATGGTGAAACTTCCCCCAGAGGCAGAGGTGGAAATAATAAAGGAAGACGCCGACCTCACAAAATCAGGGTGATAGAGAATCCTTTTTTGGTAGGCCCTTTCAGCACTCCTGAAAGGAGGCCCAACTTTCCAGCTCTGGAGGCAGTGGGGGGTTGCGTATCTTTGTACCCAGAAGCCTGGCGACAACCAACAAATGACAAATGGGTACAAAGCGTCATATCCAGAGGTTACATCATCCTGTTTTCCCTTCTCGCCCCAAAGATGAAAAAAGTTCTGGACATTCCACCCAGTCAAAAGGAACAGACAACTCTAGAAATTCAAAAGTTGCTAGACAAAAGAGTCATCCAAGAAGTCCCTGCAAACCAAGTAGGATCCGGAACTTACTCAGGATTCTTTTTAATTCCAAAGAAAACAAGGGACTGGAGACAATTCTGGATTTCAGCATTCTAAACAAATCAGTAAAGAAGAGCAAGTTCTAGATGGTGATACTACAGTCAATACTCCCATTCCTGTGAAAAGATGACTGGATGTGCTGGATAGATCTCCAGGATACGTACTATCATATAAAAATGGAAAGGCGATCCAGGAGACACTTGTGCTTTCATCTGGGAGCCAGTCACTACCAGTTTGAAGGTCTGTCCTTTGGCCTCACTACAGCCCCCAGACTGTTTACCAAATGTATGGCAGTAGTAGCGGCTCACTTGAGACGTCCAGTATTCTGGGTGTTTCCATACTCAGACGACTGGCTCATAATCGCCATGACCAGGCATCTGCTAATTAAGACCAGAAATACAACCTTGCAACTCTGCTCCTAGGGATTACCATAAACTACAAAAAATCTGCCTAAGTGCCTTCTCAGCATGTGGTTTTCATAGGGGCAGAATTAGACTCAACACAAATGATGGCAAGACTTCCACCAGAAAGGGTCCAGTCTCTAAGGTACCAGGTGAGATATCTGTTAAGAAGAAAGAAAGCCCCAGCGAAGATAGTCCTCAAAGCTATTGGGATCATAGCAGCAGCGATAGTTTTGGTCCCGCTGGCATGTCTGCATATGAAGATTCTTCAGTGGTTGCTCTCCACTCAGTGGTAGATGTAAGAACTACCGATGTCTCACAAAATAGTCATAACAGAAACTTGCAAGAAGGATCTTCCATGGCGGCTACACTCCACTCAAGTGACTCTAGGTTGACTGTTTGTTCACTCACAACCAGTGGCCACGGTGACCAGGATGCCTCTCAGATAGGGTGGGAGGGGCATTATCTGTGAAAGACAGTCCAAGGTGCCTGGCAGAATCACAAGGCTCACTTGCACATCAATGTCCTAGAGCTGAGAGTGGTGTTTTTAGCATTGCAAGCATTCGAGGACTTTCTCCCCCTGGGAACCATTGCACTCCAAACAGACAACATGTCAGTCGTATGGTATGTAAACAAACAAGGAGGAACCAGATCTTACCCCCTTTGTTGCGAGGTCCTGAAAGTATGGCAATGGGCAACAGCCTCCTCACAACATTTTCTGATAGCAATGCACATCCTGCGGAACTCCAGTGTGGTAGTGGACAGACTCAGCAGAGTGATTCTGATGCCTCACGAGTGTTTCCTGAAAAGGAAATAGAAAATATTTTCTGAAAATGTGGCCAGCCTTGATGCGACCTCTTTGCAGCATCCATGAATGCCAAATGCAGCAGCTACTTTGCCTTCATCCTCCCTCTGGGGGAGTCACCAAGGGATGCACTTGGGCACAATTGGCCCCTGGGCCTCCTCTATGCCTTCCTCTCTTTTCCACTAATTCCCAAAGTCCTTCAGAAACCCAGTTGTTTGGGAAGGCACTTGATACTCATCGCTCCATATGGGCTTCGCTAAATCTGGTTCCCCTTCCTATGGCCTCATCTTCAGGAGGAGACATGGATTCTGAACCCAGTTCTGGACCTTCAGACCCTCAAATTGACATTGTGGCTGCTCCAGTTCCAACGATAGCCATGTTTCCAACCCTTTCCTGTCAAGTTAAACACATTCTAATTTCTTCTCATAAAGCTTCAACGAGGAAGATTTATAAAACCAAATGGAAAAGATTCTGTTTATGGGCTACCTATAACCATATTGATCCCTTTTCTGCTCCTGTTAATTTCATTCTGAACTTCCTAGCAAAACTTTTCAATGAGGGTGCAACTACAGCTACTAATAGGGCTCAGCGAGCAGCGATCTCGAACTTTCATTTGGGAGACTCTGGCTCTAATATAATATCTCATAAGCTAGGCAAGGCCTTTCTCAAAGGTACTATGTCATTAAGATCACCTATCAGAGACCCTCCAGCACCATGGGACCTAGATTTCACTCTGTCTTGTATAGTTTTTTCTCCCTTCAAACAAGCATCATCTTACGAATTAAAGATGTGAAGTTGTTCTATCTCGCCATTCATTCTTTACTGATGGGTTCGGAGCCGATCCTCAGCTCTGACTCAGCCAACTGCAAAAGCTCAAGGTCTTCAACCAGCTCGAGGCCAACTCCCTATCCCATGATGCACCATGATCTTCCCCCAGATCTCGTTTGCCCCTGCAACTTGATTGGACGTTCACCAGCTCTGGCCAGTGAACAACTTTTCTTCTTTAGATATTATAGCTGTTAATTTAGCTAAAATGTAACCATTTAGCATTTATATAGTAGTTAGAGTGTATAGCTTGTTATTGTAGTTAGATCTTTGAATATTTAGATCATATTTAGATTAGATTATTAGTCTTTAAGTCCGTTTTTTTGTTAGTTCTTCTCTTCTCCCTATTTCTATTAAAACTAGCTTAATCACATAGAAATTAGTGGCTGTGTTTTTAGGCCCTTTATTTCTCTTAATTTCCTTAGATAACAATGTGTTGTTTAGCCCTTCCTTTTTATTGGGCATATAGTTACCTTATAACTTCTATCATAGTATAGTGTGTTTGATAGTTTATAGCCCTTTTTTCCACAGGGCACAGAGTTTTCTTCCTTTATCAGATCGGAGTGTGTTGTTTAGCCCTTCTTTTTTACAGGGTATATAGTTACCTTTACTTCTTTCATAGTGAAGTTAGTAGCTGCATTTTTAGGCCTTTTTTCTTCTTGATTATTAGTATGTGTTACAGTGCAATTGAAGCCCTTCTTTTTATACAGGGCATATAAATAATTTCAGTGTGAACTTACTTTTTAAAGCTTTTCTTTTTACAAGGCTTGAAAAGTTTGTTGTGTGAATCTTTATTGCCGTTGTTGGGTTGTTGAAAACGTCTCAGCAGGAGAAAGAAAAAGCCAAGTCTGGCTTCAAAAAATGCCCTAGATGTGGGCAAAAGATGTCCATAACTGACGGACATATTGAATGTGTTTACTGCTTGGGTGAGGTTCACCTGCAAGAAAGCTGTTCTATATGCCAATCCTTCAGCTCAAGAGTGTTGCATGAAAGAAAGAGAAACTTAATGGACAAAGGTCTGCTTAAATCCTCCTTTGAAGAATCATTGGATAAGTCAGACAAACACTCATAAAAGATGGAACTGACAAAAAAATCTCCATCTACATTGACATCATCTTTCGTAAAGCATTGACGTCGGTTCCACAGCCTTCAGAACCGACTGTCGTCATGGTTAGGAGCCGGTATCTCCTACCTTAAAGTCCCCTATACTGCAATCTGTGGCTTCGTCACATTCCTCATGGGCCTCAAGTAGACTGTCTGATTTGGATGTGGACCGTGTGGTGAAGACACTTCTACAGATATCGGTGCTAGCAAAAATTTTATTGGCACTGACCCAGGGGGCTTCGAAGCCAATCTTAGTTCCTCCTACACCTTCTGTTCCTCCTTGGACTAGCATGGATGTCTTGGAGCCGGAGATCACGGAACTGATGATTGTGGACCCTTCGGGTCTGACACCTTCTATAGGTTTTTTGGCCATGACTGCCCTGATACCTTCGGCACCAACTGAGGAATCTCGGGGCCGACACTCACTGGTCGGTCCGGGGAAAAAAGTAGGACCGACTTGTCGGTGCCGACTTTACCTCTCAGGGCTTTGGCTCAAGTGAATTTGGCCCCGACCTCTTGCTTGGAGCCCTCTGTACCGGCACAGATGATTTCCATCGGTTCTTCAGATCCCAGAGATTCTTCTCATCAGGACCAAGAAGAAGTTATGAGGAGGGCTTTGTCTGCCCTGACAACCACTCCAGTTCGAGCAGCTCCCTCCCTGAAATCACCGGTGTCTACCTCTTCATCACACACTCAGTTGAAGCGTAGAGATCCTGCGCCTCAGGAAGTTCCATTGGGTGAGCCATGTTCTTCCGAGACCTCTCCAGAAGCCCCCACTGAAGAAGTGCCTAGGAAGAGACTCTGCAAGAGGAAGCATTTGAACTCCCCACAGGAGTCAGTCACTTTGAATACTGACTTGGATGAGTCAGTCCCCCTCAGAAGATATCTCCTTTGCAGATATCTTAGAGATTCTTAAACAGAGGGGTGGCTGGAAATCCTTTAACCCTTCTGATGATGAGTCAGTTCTCCTGAAGGCTTTTGGGTCTCAACCCTCCACCTCTTGGGTGTCTCCACCCTTTGATGAGTTGCTGGAATTACTCACTCAAAAGGCGTGGGAGTCCCCAGACACCACAAAGCCTATCCCTAGGAGGCCTAACAAATTTATTAGTAGCCCCCAAGACAGACTTTACCTTACTAAAGGAGTACCTGTTGATGCTATGGTGGTGGTGGCAGCCACCAAGAAGGAATTATCTGAGACGTCTTCATCTGCTCATCCTCCTAATAGGGAATCTAAGATTATGGACAGATACCGGAAGTGTATGTTTAGTTCAGTGGCCTTCATTTTTTGATCACTGAACTACCTCACACATTTTACTAGGTTACAAAGGGAACTCCTAAATGAGCTAGGAGACACCCTACAGGGTTCAGTAGCTGCGGGAGTTTTGGATAAGGTAACTTCCCAGCTCTCCACTCTTAATTCGATAGTGAACTCTTCCATGCGTCTGTTGTCTTATGCAGCTGATGGTAAGAGCAGGGCAGCGAGTACAGGAATCGCTCTCAGGAGACATTCCTGGTTGCGCTTATGTTCCTTTACTAAACTCTTTAAGTTTTCCTTCATTAACACCCCCTTTGATGGTTCATCCTTTTTTGGACCTAAGGTAAAGGAAACTTTTACCAGGAGTGGAAAAGATGGAAAGTCCTTGTCTGCTGTTGGAGTACGTTTTTCTACCCCGAACAGACCTTGCCCCAAAGGGAGGGGAAGTGGAAAGATATGGTTCTGTAAGTCTCAAGGATCTTTCCAAAACACTCATGGTGACACTCTCTCTAGAGGCAGAGGAGGGGGGTAATAATGGAAGAAGTCGCCCATGTGGCAGGGGGGTCCACAGAACCAGGGCGACAGAGACCAGTTCTTTGGCAAGCCTTATCAGCACTCCTGAGAGGAGGCCTGACTGTTCATCTCTGGAGGCAGTCGGGGGATGCCTATCTTTGTACCTAGATGCCTGGCTAAAAACAACAAAAGACAGCTGGGTACAAAGCATAATACCCAGAGGATATTTTATTCCCTTTGCCACTCCACCCCCTCTAGTAAAGAAAATCCCAGATGTTCCACCCAGTCACAAGGACCAAGCAGCCTTAGAGGTCCAAAGTTTGCTGGACAAAAAAAGAGTCATCCAGCCAGTCCTAGCAGACCAGAGAGGATCCAGAACTTACTCAAGGTTCTTTTTAGTTCCAAAGAAAACAGGGGACTGGATACCTATTCCGGACCTAAGCAGACTAAACAAGTCAGTAAAAAAGATGAGAATCTGGATGGTCATGCTTCAGTCAGTACTTCCCTTTCTGGGGAAAGACAACTGGATCTGCTCTATAGATCTTCAGGATGCGTACTACCACATAATGATTGACAGACCATCCAGGGATCATCGACGCTTCTGGCTGGGAGCAACCCATTATCAATTTTGCGCTCTGTCCTTTGGTCTCACTACAGCCCCCAGAGTTTTCACCAAATGTATGGCAGTAGTCACCACTCACCTGAGATGGTTGGGATTCCCGGTGTTTCCATATCTAGATGACTGGCTCCTCACTGCCACCACCAAGCATCAACTTCTTCATGCGAGGGACACAACCTTACACCTATGCAATCAATTGGGGATTACCATCAACTCAGGAAAAATCTGCCTTATCGCCATCGCAACAGACCTTCTTCATAGGAGCAAAACTAAACACAGTTTCAATTAAATTAAGTCTGCCTCCAGAAAGAATTTCTCTCTTATGAGAACAAGCATCAGACCTGCTTCTGAGAAAAAAAGCCCCAGTCTCAATGGTATTGAAATTGGTAGGATTGATGGCGGCAGCAATCATTGCCATTCCCCTTGCTTGAATGCATATGCAAATTCTACAATGGTTCCTATTCTCTTAATGGTTCTTTCAGGAACTTCCAATATCACATCAAATTGTCATAATGAATGCATACAAGAAGGACCTTCAATGGTGGCTGATGTCTCAACAGGTATCTCAAGGATGTCTATTCGTTCTACCCAATCCTACAGCCACGGTGACTACGGACGCTTCCTTAATTGGGTGGGGGGGCATTTTCAGGGAAGAAGAGCCCAAGGCATGTGGAAGAAACACAAGGCTCATCTGCATATAAATGTCCTGGAGATGAAAGTGGTACTTCTAGCTTTGCAGTCCTTTGAAGACTCTCTACCTCTGGGAACAATTGCAATTCAGACAGACAACATGCCAGTGGTCTGGTGCATCATCAAACAAGGAGGAACCAAATCTTACCCCCTGTGTCGAGAGGCCATGAGAGTATGGCAGTGGGCAATCTCCTCCCAGCGCTTTCTGATAGCAACACATGTCCCGGGGAAATCCAATGTGATAGCAGACAAGCTGAGCAGGGCAAACTTACTGCCTCATGAGTGGTCCCTAAAGCAACAAGTAGCGGAAAGGATTTTCCACAGGTGGGGCCAGCTTTGCAGCGATCTTTTTGCAACCCCAACAAACACAAAATGCAGCAGCTACTTTGCCCTAATTGCCCAGCTGGGGAAGTCCCAAGTAATGCAGTGGTGGACAATTTGCCCGTGTGTCTCCTTTATGCATTTCCCCCCTTCCCTCTGATTTCTAAGGTATTACAGAAAGCAAAACTCCTGGGAAGGACCATGATACTAATAGCCCTTTACTGGCCTCGGCAAATTTGGTTTCCCTTCCTCCAGCCTCATCTTTTGGAAGAACCCTAGATCCTGGACCCAGTTCCGGATCTGTTGACCCATTCATCGAGGGCTCTTCATCCTTTCCTTCATTCCCTCAAACTGACATCTTGGCTGCTCCAATTCCCACAATAGCCAGGATCTACAACCTGTCAACTGAGGCCCAACATATTATAACATCCTCTCATAAATCATCTACCAGAAAGTTATATCTTAGCAAATGGAAGAGATTTTCTTTATGGGCCTCTCAGAATGATGTTAATCCTTATCTAGCTCTGATCCCATCTATATTGGAATTTTTAACTAAACTTTTCAAAGAAGGAGCAGATGCAGCTACCATTAGAGTTCAGTTAGCAGCGATATCAAACTTTCATCTTGGTTTCCAAGGCTCCAATGTCATGTCGCATCAACTTGCTAAAGCCTTTCTTAAAGGTCCCATTCATTTGAGGCCACCAATCAAGGCTCCAGTCATGCCATGGAATTTAAATTTTGTTCTGTCCAGAATCATACTACCTCCTTTCAAACCAGCCTCATCCTGTTCTTTGAAATTCCTTTCATGGAAGACTATTTTTCTGATAACCATTACTTCTGCTCAGAGGATTTCTGAGCTGCAAGCCTTAACCATCAAACTCCTTATCTGATTTTCCATAATGACAGAGTTTCACTCAGAACTAATCCATCCTTCTTACCAAAAATTTGTTCAGAGACAAATCTTAACCAATCTATTGAGTTGCCAGTTTTCCTTCCCCAGTACACAAATAGGGTGGAACAAATGCTGCACAAACTTGATGTTCATAGACAACTCTGACTTTACCTAGACAGAACGAAACAATTCAGGTCAACAGATCAACTCTGTTTCCTTTTCAAAGTCAAAGAAGGGTGTCCTAGTGACAAAAGTAACCTTGTCAAGATGGCTATCAGATTGCATTTCCTTCATTTATAATTCACAAAATTCCACCTTGCAACAAAAAGTAAAGGCCCACTCTACCAGAGCTATTTCAACCTCATTAGCCTTTTCTGCAAGTTTACCATTAGACTCTATTTGTGCAGCAGCTACCTGGTCAACACCTCATACCTTTATCACTCATTACAAAGTAGACAAGGCCTCCAGGGACAGGACCTCCTTTGGTTCCATAGTTCTGAGGAATATTCTCCTATGAGCCACCCGAAAAGATGGCACTTGGGACGCAATCTATCAGTAAAGAATGAACAGTGAGATAGAACAACTTCACATAAAGAAGTTATGTACTCACCATAACATTCCATGTTGTTCATCTCACCTTCATTCTTACGTCCCACCTTCCAACCCCCACCCAGTCTACTTGAGGTCCATATAGGGTGCTTTGTCTCTTATCCAACTCTGTGAGTGGCATATTTATATTACTAAGTAATCAGGCAGCAAACAAGATCTGAGGAAAGATCAGGGTGCATCATGGGATAGGGGGTTAGCCTCGAGCTGGTTGAAGACCTTGAGCTTTTGCAGTTGGCTGAGTCTCCATCTGTAAAGAATGAAGGCGAGATGAACAAATTACATGGAATGTTATGGTGAGTACATAACATCTTTTTTTTGAATTGGAAAACCATTTTCTTGGTAGCAATCACCTCTGCCAGAAGGGTGTCAGAGTTGCAAGCATTGTCCATAAAGCCCCCATATTTGCTTTTCCATAAAGACAGGGTGTCTTTGCGAACAAACCCCTCCTTTTTACCTAAGGTGGTTTCAGAGACAAATTTGAATCAACGTATTGAGTTACCAGTTTTCTTCCCAAATTATGAAAACAAAACAGAGTACATGTTACATCAACTGGATGTACATAGACAGTTATGTTTTTACCTACATAGAACTGCAGAATTCCGAAAATCTGATCAGTTGTTTCTTTTCCAGATTCAAATAAAGGATCCTCTGTCTCTAAAGTTACACTTTCTAAGTGGCTATCAGATTGTATAAAAAGAAGTTATGTCTTACCATAACGTTCCATCTGTGTTGTTGATCTTCGTTCATTCATTACTAATGGGCTATTGGTTCTGTCCTCGGAATCGAGCTAGCCAAATATCAAGTTCGCATCAGCCAAAAACTCTCGAGCCAAGGTCCTACCCAGAATGCTCTGCTCCCTGTTACCTCAGATCGAGTTTGCACGTTGATAGATAAAAGTAGAGGCTACCTCTGGTCATAACAGACCTACAATAAAGGAGTATATGAGAGCAACCAGGAACCTCTGGATGGGAGATGGAGGGTGGGAAGTAATGAATAAATGAAGATCAACAACACAGATGGAACGTTATGGTAAGACATAACTTCTTTATCTGATGTTGTTACTCTTTGTTTATTCCTTATTGATGGGACAGAGTCCCCAGCTACCTGTATCCCTGGGTGGTCCCCATGGAAGGACATTCCTGAGCACCATGGAGCCAAAAGAAGCTCTACCTGTGGAGGCCAAGTCCAATTTGTAATGAAGAATAAAGGCATGAGGTTTGGTCCAAGTCACAGCTGAGCAAATATCATTGAGGGAAGCCTTAGCAGGGAAAGCTGCTGAAGTTGCCATAGATCTTGTAGAATGAGCTTTCACTCTGTGAGACAAAGTGACGTTTTTGTTGTAGATAAAGGTAATGCAGTTTCTCAGCCATGAAGCCAATGTAACTTTTGAGACAGGATGATCTCGTCTAGATCCAGAAATGGCCAGAAACAGTTGGTCTGATTTATGGGCAGATTTTGTTCTGTCCAGATAAAAACATAATTGCCTATGAACATCCAAGGAGTGCAGGCAATACTCTCCCTTGTTAGAGTGGTTATAAAAGAACACTGGAAGATCAATAGATTGGTTGATAGACCAGTCTGACACCAATTTTGGTAAAAAGGAAGAATTAGTTCTCAGTGATACCCTATCCTTATAGAAGATAAGATAGGGAGGTTTAATGCATAAGGCTTGAAGTTCTGATAGGTGTCTGGCCGATGTGATAGCAATCAGAAACAAAGTTTTCCAAGAGAGATATTTCACATCACATGTAGACACAGGTTCAAAGGGGGGGGGGGCTTTTAGAGCTTGCAGAACCAATGCAAAATCCCAAGGTTTTACTGGTTCTCTAAAGGGAGGTTTTAGGTGGATAACCCCCTTCAAGAAAGTTTTACAGAGTCTATGTGACATAAGTGAAGAATCCTGAAAAACAATGTGGAAATTTGAGACAGCAGCTAAATGCACAAGAATAGTAGAGGCAGACACCCCAGAGTGGAAAAAATGTGATAAGTAATCCAAAGCCACCGAAGCTAGGGCTGACAAGGGGTCTAATTGTTTATTCGCTGCCCAGAGAGAGAACCTTTTGCATTTATTAAGATAGATTAGTCTGGTGGATGATTTATGAGAAGCAATAAGAATATTGTGCACAGGGGACAAGAGGTTTTCCTGCCTGGCAATCATTGGAAGTAGAAAAAACAAGCTGTCAGTTTCAGGGTTGTTAGATTGGGGTGAGTCAGACCCTGCGGATGGGAGATCAATGTTGGGGATGGAGTGAGGATCCACGGTTGATCTAGCAGATGAGGCCAAAGGAAGTGAAACCAGATTTTTCAAGGCCAATATGGAGCAATGAGGATCACTTTGCTCTTCAACTGTTGTGCTTTCTTCAGAAATTTGGAGATGAGGGGAAGAGGAGGATAAGCATAAAGTAGACCCAAGGGCCAAGCGTGGGCTAGAGCGTCTCTCAGTGACTGTTCCCGAGTGGGGATCAGGGCAAAATAGTTGCTGCACTTGTAGTTGGTTGGGGAGGCAAATAGGTTGCAGCAAGGCTGGCCCCAGTAGTTGAAGATTCTTGCCGCTATCATAGGATTGAGGGACCACTCATGAGGTTACAGAATGTACTTGCTCAATTTGTCCACTATCACGTTGGAGCTCCCAGGAATGTGCGTTGCAATTAGAAAGCGGTTGGAAACTATTACCCATTGCCATATTCTCAAGGCCTCTTGGCATAATGGGTAAGATCTGGTGCCCCCTTGTTTGTTGATGTACCAGGCCACTGACATGTTGTCTGATTGGATCACTATAGTCCCTGATGGAAGGATGGAATGAAATGCTTGCAACACTAGTACCACTGCCCTCAGTTCCAGGACGTTGATATGCAAAAGGGCCTCTGTCTCGGACCAGGTGCCTTAGATGGAGTTTCTCTGACATAGCTCCCCCCACCCCATCAAGGAGGCATCCGTGGTTACCGTGGCTATCGGTTGATGGTGGCTGAAGGGACAAGACCATTGTTGGGGATTTCGAGACGTCCACCAGAGTAAATCTTGCTTGCATCTCTAAGTTACACTTATCTGAAAAGACAAAGGATGTTTTAGAGGGTACCACTGAGTGAGAAGTAACCACTGAAGGAGTCTCATTTGGAATCTGGCTAGAGGAACAATGGTGATCAAGGCTGCTATTGACCCCAAGAGTTGGAGTATAGATCGAGTGGGAGATTTGTGGTGACAGAGCAGCGGTTGAACCTGTTGCCTTATTCTTTGAAGTTTGTGGTCCAGAAGAGATGCTGTTCAATTTCTCATGTCCAACAGTACCCCGGTGAATTCCAATGACTGAGCTGGGGTCGTGTTGGACTTCTCCCAGTTTATAGTAATTCCCAGGCTTTGTGCTGTGAGGAGAGTGTAGTGCAGGGCTTCTTCCAGTAGACGGTTGGTGGGGGCGGTGAGGAGCCAGTCATCTAACTGGTAGTCAATATCTCACTTTGGAACCGGAGTCGTCCTTGTGGACCTTGGTGCACTGGGCATGGGGCTCTTCTCAGGCCAGTGGCTGTGCTGTAGGGGAGGGCCTTGTGCCTGATGTCCAGTGGTTGTGGCAGTTGCGGCATGGGGGGAGAGGACTCCGACATGTAGGGTTTGCCAGTGGAGGCAAGCACCCTCTCCATGGCCTGGAAGCCTGGCCCCCCCAAGGAGGGATGGGAGCCAGGAACCGAGTATGACAACCTCGGAACTGGGGTCACACCCCGCCCCGACGAGCCAACCCCCAGACCAGGAGTCTCATGAGGACTGTGAACCATAAGAGAGAGAGGATTCCTGGTGGGTGTGAGGAATGCCCTCCCCTACAGCACAGCCACTGGCCTGAGAAGAGCCCCATGCCCAGTGCACCAAGGTCCACAAGGACGACTCCGGTTCCAAAGTGAGATCCACTATTGGAGTCGGAGGAAGGGAAGCTGCTGTCGGAGTAATAGGCTTTGAAACTTGGGTATAAGTCAAAGGAGGAGTATACTCTGGAGTTTGAGGAGATATGCATTCACCTGAAGGAGGGAAGGTGGGCTTTGATGGGAGAGAGAGACCTCTGCCCACAAGCAACTGGTCAACAAGCCACAACACATCTTGCTCAGAGAGGCTCCTGGTTGACCTCATAGAGAGAGCTGATGGTGATTCTGATGGCCTTTCTAGAAAAGGACTATATTGACTACCAGTGAATGGATCCAAGGAAGGAGAATACTTGGTCCTTGCTAATTCGAGAGGTGTAGAGCCTGGAACTGAGGACATCTGCACTGAAGAAAACAGTGTGGAAGTAGTCTGTGCTGGCGACAGCAGCACCATAGAAGTTGAAGGTGTTTGCACCATAAAGGCTAAAGTCTGCCCCAATGAGTACGGTGCCATTGAAGAAAGCATCTGCACCTGTAATAAGGACGGTGCCAAGAAGGACTGCACCGAAGAACATGTCGGTGCTGAAAATGTCTGCGCCGTGGAGGACAGAAACTTCATACTCAGAGCCGAAGGGGACTGTACCTGCATGGGCAGTGTGGTAAGGGCTGCAACTGAACTGTCAGAGCCGTAATTGTGTACACCGGGAACTCCAGTGCTGATGTTGATAAGGAAGAAATGGCTGATGCCAGAATCATTTGGGGCAGTGCCGAGCCTGGAGCCGACAGGGTCACAGGTGGCAGTGCTGAAGTAGTAATCAATTTCACCTTCTTATGAGTCGACTCTCTAAGATCTCCAGAGGGTGAAGAAGGGAGCGTCCTCAATGAGGAAGAGGAAAAATGCCTCTTACGGGGTTTAACAGGAGGGGTGAGCCCTCTGATGCAGAAATAGCCTCAGAAAAAGGAGATTTGAAAAGACCTTTCAATATTAATTTATTATTTTCTCTCATTAAGAGTCCTGGTCAAAAAATCTTTACAAATCCCACATGGGGGATCCATAGTAAGGTGGGAGACATTCAGACAGTAGACACATAAGTCATGGCCATCAGAAAGCGGTAACTTACGGCCGCAATCCTTACACTGCTTAAAATCAGTGCTACTTTTCTTATCCGACATGATGTGGAGAAGAACAGTACCAAAAAGAAGAGGAAAGGCTACCCAAAAGGGTAAGAAGAGAAAAGAAAAGATTACCAACGATGGTAATGAAGAAATACCTCAGAGGTAAGAAAAGAGTAATAAAAGGAAAATGACTAAAGGGAGAGAGTCTAAAGTATATGATAGGGCAGGAAAATATTAGTAGAAGCTATATGAAAATCTGTAAAGTAAGAACAATGTATAAGACTTTCAAAAAATTAGACACTTAGCTGAGAGAGTGGCTTGCCACGGCTGTACAGCAACATGGCAAATGAGATCTGAGGTAACAGGGAGCAGAGCATTCTGGGTAGGACCTTGGCTCTAGAGCTTTTGGCTGACGCGAGCTTGATATTTGGCCTGCTCGGTTCCGAGGACGGAACCAATAACCCATCAGTAAGGAATGAACGAAGATTAACAACATCAGATCTCTTATTTACAAGTCTCAAAATAAAGAACTTCTGAAAAAAGTTAAGGCCAATTCTACAAGAGCCATTACTACTTCTTCAGCCTTTTTGGCTAAGGTACAATTTGACACTGTTTGTGCTGCAGTAACATGGGCTAAACCACATACTTTCATCACTCATTACAAAGTTGATTTGCCCTTCAGGAACAGAGCCTCCTTTGGATCCATGGTTCTGAGGAATATTCTCCAGTGAGCCACCCAAGAATCAATGTGCTAGGGACACTGTCCCAACCTAGTAAGAATGAAGGCGAGATAGGACAACATTACATAAGGAAGTTATGTACTCACCATAACGTTCCATGTATGTTGTCTATCTTCACCTTCATTCTTACATTCCACCCTCCTTCCCCCTTCCCTTTCTTTCACTCTTATAAGACCGGTTCTAACCAAATTGGATTCCCTTGACCTCTGCCCTTCTTCATCAGCCTCTGAATCCTTTCTTAGAGTTAGGCATACCTGAATAAGTTTAGGGCAAACAAGATCTGTAGATAGTTCAAGCTGGCAGAAGACATCGAGCTTGAAAATAAAGGCTGAGACAAATCCAAGGATCAGATCCGAACCCAACCGAGTAAGAATGAAAGTGAAGATGGACAACACACATGGAACATTATGCTGAGTATATAACTTCTTTTTCATTTTCTGTCTCACTGTACACCACCATTTCTTTAAGTTAATTGTCCTGCAACCCTCCTAACTGGAAGTTATAATTACACAGCCATCATTTGCTGTCTCATCTCCATTAAACAGGTTTCTTTGAAACATTTCCTCAGAATCCTGCACACATTCTCTAGTCTCGATATTTGCTTTCTACTTCATTTCTTTCACGTCTCCATCATCTCTTCTTTCTCCATTTGCCTCCCTTTTTCTCTGGGCCGCCAATGTGCCAGGAATGGGAACAAGAAGTGCTCCTCCAAAATGGTCCCACTCACAACAATGAGAAATAGGGGAAGTTCCCTGATATCCTATTAATATTTCCCCTAGTAGTATTAATATTACCTCAGGTCTACCCTGACAAGAGGCTACTATCCCGGTGGGAACCTAGTTAACAAAGGATAAATAAAATAAAAATAAATTGTACCTACCTTTGTTGTCCCAGATACCTTCCAATTTTATCCCATTGACACTGCTCCCCAAGCAAAGTATAAGACTGTTTTGGTAGAAAAATGGAGAAGAGAAGACCTGGATTCAGGAATATTTGATGTCTCCATGAAGTGATTTCTCTTCTCACAAATCTCAGATCTGGAATCTGAAAAGATAATGGACAGCACAGTGGTGCTGCGATAGTATTGTCACCTCACAGCAGAGGTTTTCTGGTTCAATTCTTGGCCGGGGTGCCTTCTGTGTGGAGTCTGCATGTCCTCCCTACATTCATGTGGGTTTTCTCCGGGTGCTCCGGTTTCCTCCCACATTACAAAAACATGCGTCTGGAGTGTTTCTCTGCTGGCCTGTGCTGAAAATTGTCTTTGTTCCAAGCCAGACTTTCCCAGTAAAAAAGAAGTCATGTCTCACCATAATGTTCCATCTGTGTTGTCGATCTTCACCAATCCTTGACAGTGGGTTTGGTTCTAAACCTCGGAACCGAGTTGGCTGCTTACTTCAGCTCATGCTCTCCAAACTCTCAAGCCAGGCTCTAACCATGATGCTCCTCTCAGAGATTATCTCAGATCGAGTTTGCCAAGAAGTGCCAGTCAGACATGAAAGGTCATAGTTACATAATAGTCAGATTAACCGAGGCCAAATATGAGTCCTTAAAAGGAAACTAGCCAAGCACTAAATTCGGTCTACTAAGAGTCTCAGGATGGTGAAAGGAGGGTGGAGATGTCAAGGACTGGTGAAGATTGACAACACAGATGGAATGCTATGGTAAGACATAGTTTCTTTATCTGATGTTGTCAATCTTCACCCAATCCTTGACAGTGGGACAGAGTCCCCAGGTACTTTAGCCTCAGGAGGTCTCACGGAAGAATATTCCTAAGCACCATAGAGCCAAAGGCTGCTCATCCCTTTGAGACCTGATCCAGTTTGTAATGAATGATAAAGGTATGACAAGAAGACCAAGTGGCTGCTGCACAAATGTCATCTAAAGAAGCTCTAGGCTCTAGCATGAAAGACTGCAGACATAGCTACTGCTCTTGTAAAATGGGCTTGAACTGTTTTTGGGAGCTGAAGTCCTTTAGAATGATAAGTGAATGTAATGCAGTCTCTAAGCCATTTAGCCAAGGTAACTTTAGAAACTGGATTACCTAGATGGAGAGAAGAAAATGCCACAAAAAGTCGGTTTGATTTTCTAAAATCTTTAATCCTGTGAAGATAAAAACATAGTTGTCTGTGCACGTCAAGTAAGTGGAGAGCATATTCTCCCTTGTTGCTGGGACCTTGTTCTGTAGTAATTGACCGACCTGGGATCTTATACATTTTAGCCTTTCTGGAGGGAGAAATGCAATTCCTGAGACAGTGAGTGGGTTGAAGTGTGGATTTTTTGAAATTTATAGTTATTCCTAGAGCTATACAGAGATGTATGGTGTAATCTCTTGCCCATTCTAGCTAACACCTGGTGGCAGCGGTGAGGAGCCAGTTGTCGAGGTATGGAAATACTCAAAAACCTTGCAGTCTTAGATGAGCTGCTACCACTGCCATGCATTTGCTGAACATCCTGGGGGCTATGGTGAGTCCAAAGGGCAGCACTCTGAATTGGAAATGACTGGCTCCCAGCCAGAAGTACAAAAACCTCCTGGAGCTCTTTTCCATTTTTATTTGGTAATAAGCATCTTGGAGGTTAATAGAGCACAACCACTCATCTTTTTCCAAGAATGGAAGTATTGACTGAACCATGACCATCCGGAATTTGGTTTGTTGAACTGCCTTTCTGAATCGGCTGAGATCCAAGATGGGTCTCCAGTCCCCTGTTTTCTTGGGCACTAAAAAGAATCTTGGGTAAAATCTGGATCCTTTGTGGTCTGGTGGGACTTCTTGGATGACTCTTTTGCTTAGTTGTCTTTAAATTTCTAGAACTGCTACTTCCCTGTGACTGGGTGGCATGTCTGGGAGTTTTTTTCTGGGATTTTGGAGGTTGTGATAGAGGAATTTTGTAACCTCTGGATATAAATTCCTGCACCCTTTTGTCTGTCATTAACATTTGCCAGGCAGATTGGTGCAGAGAAAGCCATCCCCTGACTGCCTCCAGAGACAGGCAATCAGGCCCTCATTCAGGGGTACTGGAAGGAAGCACCAGACAAGGTCTCCCTGGGTCCCTGATTTTGCAGTCCATTTCTGCCTCTAGGGCAGCATCTTCCATTGCTTCCCCCTCTGCCCTGGGAGAAGTCTTTGCCTCATGAATCCTGGAAAGGCCCTTTGGATTTTTTAAACCATAGTCTCCCACTCCTCTGGTTCCTAGAATACAGTCTCTGAGGAGTGGAGAAACATATACCAATAGCAGAAAGAGTCTTACAATCCTTTTCACATCTGGCTAGGGTGTTATTTACCTGGAACCAAAAAGGGAAGACCTGTCAAATGGAGCATTGATGAATGATGCTTTAAATGGCTCCGCAAAGTCACACAAGTGCATCAAGGAATGCCTTCTGATGGCTATGTGTAAACCTGCTGCCCTCGTTGTCCCTTCAGCTGCATGGGCAACAGCCCTCATGGATGAGTTAGAAATTGCTAAGTGCTACAACTGATGATATTACTGAACTGTATACGACACCAAAAAAGAAAATAGCCAGTGAATGACAGCTCTACTTTCCACCATACACACTTTAATACTTAAAGAAAACTCTCTTAGCGCCTCGGCCACAAACAGCCTTTACAGAATAAAACTTTTTCATACTAAAAAACACCCCATTTATATCCCAGCTTAATATCATCATTTTTCAATTAACCAATTACATATGCTTCAATAAAACATTATTCAATTAGTATTTAAAGTAAAAACAACAGTATTATATAAAACTATCCCAATTACATTCTTTATTCAACCCATTGGGTTGCAAAGTATTATATTTAATTATAAAGATAGATTACTTCCTTCTTAGTACATATTTCAACATTTCTGTATTTCCATATTGATTAGATTACTTGTTCCAAACCAGTTACTTTCATACTTTCCATGCCCCCTTTATGTACCCTATTAAAGTGTTCTGCTACAGGATTGGTAAGTTTATTGTTTTTAATGTCTCTAACATGTTCCTTTATTCTTTCTCCTAGACTTCTTTAGTTTTCCCTATGTAATATTCATTACATGAACAACTTATGGCATATATTACTCCCTTACTTAAGCATGTATACTTGCCTAAAGTATCATTTTTTTTTTCCTTTTATTTCATCCACTCTGGTTATAATATATTGACAAATGAAACATTTTCCACAAGGGAAAGTCCCTTTTTCTGTTATATTACTCAGAATTTTCTCTCTTGGTCTAAAATATTTACTATGTACCAGGAAATCTTTTAAATTTCGTCCCCTTTGATAAGAAATTCTTACTTCAATTTTAGACAATGATTGAACTTCTCTTTTTACTTGTTTCCAATAACCTTTAACTAATTCATTAAATATGTCTGAAAAAAAGAGTATATTTAGAGACAAAAAACATTGAATTATTATTAAAAATTTCATTACTGTTGTTTACTTTAACTTGTTTTATACCAGTTCCTGCAACCCTAACTACATTACTTTCATAGATCTTAAAATAACTTCTATACACTTCTTCTGGGTTATACCCTCTACTTATAAAGGAGGCTGCAACTTTTCCAGCCTCATACCGTGCCTCTTCCTTATCAGTACATAATCTCTTTATCCTTAACATTTCTCCAAAGGGGATGGATTCCAGTGTATGTCTGAGATGGCAACTGGTAGCATGTAACATCCAATTAATTTGATCAAATTTCCTGTGTATAGTAGTGTGAATTTTTGCTTTTACTATTCCTTTTAATGTTATATCTAAAAAATTAATTTCTGAATCTATTTGAATACCATCAAATTTAATCTCATATTTGTTGGTATTAAGATATTCTATACATTTTGATGATTGATTACCTCCCCCTTTACAAATAAAAATCAAATCATCAATAAATCGGAAATATCTAACTACATGTTCCTTAAAAATTTCATTTCTATAAATATGTATATTTTCAACTAGCCCCATAAACAAATTAGCATAAGCTGCCCCCATCGCTGTTCCTTTATTCTGTCTATATAAGCTTCCATTAAACTCAAAAATATTATTCACAAGACAGAAATGTGTTAATTCTTTTATATATTGTGTTCTTGGGCTATCCCCTAAAAAATGCTGTATTGCTTCTAAACCATAAACATGTTGTATATTTGTATATAAGCTCATCACATCAACTGTAATAAAGTACATATCTTCCGTCCATATTATGTTCTCTATTTTCTTCAAAAAATCAAACAAATCTTTTATATAAGACGACAGCTTGACTACTTCCTTTACCAATAACTCATGTAAAAAACAACTCAAGTTAAAAGTAAAATAATTAGACGCTGATACTATTGGACGTCCGGGGGGGGGGGGGTTCATTAAGCTTTTGTGAATTTTAGGAACACAAAAGAACTTCGCTATTGTGTTATTCTTTATAGTCAACTTATTTGTTATATCATTAGCTGTAAAATAATGTAACCTTACCCCCTTCTTTAATAATATTTGTAAGTCATGCTGCGCCTGAGTTAAACAGGTTCCATCCACTTTACTATAAATTATTTCATCATTCAAGTGTTGCATACACATTTTTAAATAGTGTAAGGAATTCATTACTACCAGGTTGCCCCCTATCTGATGGTTTAAATATTATGTCATCATTCATACTCATTTGTTTCAATTTCATCCATTGCCCCTTGGTTAAGTTATATTTTATCCTCTTGCCTTCAAAATCACTGAGTTCTTTCTCTATTATCAAATTAAATGCATTGTTAAAACACTGTATATGTATGTTCCTACACGGTGGCATAAAAGTACTTTTTGTTTTTATCATACTAGTATCAAACAGACTATAAGCATTATTTTCACTTTCAGAGTCACAAGAAAAGAAATGTTCACTATCTTCTGAATCAGACTCTACATTTGACACAACTGCTTTCTTGTCTTCGATATTATAAAAAAAAATCTTTCAAATACATGTTACGTACTAAATTAAAATTTCACCCTTTATTTCATACATTCGTGGCAGAACTGTCGGTATGAATTTTAAACCTTTATATAAAACCGACAGCTCTGTTTCATCGAAAACATAGATAAATTAACAACATATTCTAAAGCATCAATATTGTCTACCTGTTTAGTTAGTCCACCTACCTCGTTTGTATCGTCCCTGTCCCAGGTCTCTATAATGGTCTTGTCCTTGCCACCCTCACTTCCTGGTGTTGTGATTTTGTCCATAGGAACCACGAAAGGTTCTCCAAAATGAATTGCAGTTTTCTGCCCTTGGTAGTTCTGGAAATTCTTGATCCACTACCTCCACTTCATCTTGCAAGGATGCCCCACTTTTGCCCGATAGGAAACTTCTGTTCTTTTGTTGTCCGGATGTAATGTTCTCCTTTTGAAAGCTTACACTTCTTTTCTTCTGCTGCTGATTGGCTGAAAGCACAAAGGCTTTCTTCTGCTCATAGTCTCGGATATCTTGCTGAAGCTTATTTTTCTTCCTGTTGATTAATTCTTTCTCATATGACAAAAGTCTATCATTGATGTTCACTAAATATGTTTTCAATGCAGAGTTAGATACTACTTTGGTGATTTCCTCACATATCTTTTTGGTCTCTACTATTATTTTATCTCTTTTAACTCTGTCTCTCTCTATTAGAATGTTAACCCACTCTAAGTGGCAGCGATGTGCTGCAGCTATCCATCTCTCCTGAAATTTTGCTTCCAGTTCTTTCGTTAACACAAATGGAGAAGATGGATTTTTTATTGCCCGGAGGCTATTAATGTTATAGAATACAGATGTCTCCTTAAAAATTAATCTCTCCAATTGAGAGCACAGTTCTTGCGCTGCTGGTATTGTTGAAACGTCTGGTTTTTTACCCACCATGGCAAATGGATTGGTAGTAACACGTTGTCTTGATTCTTCACATTTTTTCAAAACATTGGTTGCTGCTCCACTATGTATTTCTGATGCAGTACTCCTCTGTCCATGCAGACTATCCTCTTCATTTATCATCACCTGCATGCCATTCTGACCGCTAATTTCTCCACTTCTATTAGCAAATTCCATTCCAGTCTCTCAAAAAATTCGAGGAAAGGAGCACAGAGATTCACTGGTCATAAATACTAAGTGCTACAACTGATGATATTACTGAACTGTATACGACACCAAAAAAGGAAATAACTAGTGAATAACAGCTCTACTTTCCACCATACACACTTTAATACTTGAAGAAAACTCTCTTTGCGCCTCGGCCACAAACAGCCTTTACAGAGTAAAACTTTTTCATACTAAAAAACACTCCATTTATATCCCAGCTTAATATCATCATTTTTCAGTTAACCAATTACATATGCTTCAATAAAACATTATTCAATTAGTATTTAAAGTAAAAACAGTATTATATAAAACTATGCCAGTTACATTCTTTATTCAACCCAGTGGGTTGCAAAGTATTATATTTAATTATAAAGATAGATTCCTTCCTTCTTAGTACATATTTCAACATTTCTGTATTTCCATATTGATTAGATACTTGTTCCAAACCAGTTACTTTCATACTTTCCATGCCCCCTTTATGTACCCTATTAAAGTGTTCTGCTACAGGACTGGTAAGTTTATTGTTTTTAATGTCTCTAACATGTTCCTTTATTCTTTCTCCTAGACTACTTTTAGTTTCCCCTATGTAATATTCATTACATGAACAACTTATGGCATATATTACTCCCTTACTTAAGCATGTATACTTGCCTAAAGTATCATTTTTTTCCTTTTATTTCATCCATTCTGGTTATAATATATTGACAAATGGAACATTTTCCACAAGGGAAAGTCCCTTTTTCTGTTTTCGAGTTAGAAATTACATCTAGGGTTGCAAGCTGAGAAGTAACTTCATCCCGTACCCCTTCAGCCACTGCTCTTTCGAGGGTATATGAGAGCTCCTTGATCAGATCCCCTCTGTAGTCTTGTAAAGTGTGCCATATAATTCAAGGACTTTAGAGTGAAGGTCGTTGAAGCATAAACACGCTTCCCAAATCTATTCAAAGTCCTAGACTCCTTGTTAGGAGAATGGATAGTAGGAATTTCCTCAGCAAGTTCCTTTCTGGTGGCTGCCGCTACCACCATGGCATCAATGGAAGTTCCTTTGGCCTATTGTGGTTCCTCCCGAAGGGCTGATAATATCTGATCTGGTCTGTTGGGGATTGGCTCTATGGTGTTAGGCATCTTCCATGCCCGCTGAGCGATCAGCTTAATGAGATTGTAAGCAGGCGTACAGAGCCAAGAAATAGAGGGTTGGGCACAAAAAACCTCCAGGTATACTGATTCTTCTGAGTAAGGTTGGAAGGAGGACCAGCCACCCCTCAGTTTCAGGATTTCTAGGATGTTCCTGAAGGAAACATCATCAGGGGGTCACCTGGCGGAACCTTCCACTTCATCAAAATCAGTATCTTCAGTGAAAGACTCTTATGGAGAGTCTAAGTGCTTCCTGTTGCACTTTCTTTTCACAGGGACTTCCTCGGGGGGATGATCTTGGGAAGTATCCAAAGAGGAGACTAGTAAAGTAGGTGCTACCTGAGACTTTTGTACCTTCTGTCCTGGGGATGAGCCTGATGATAGCACAGGTCGAGGAGATACAGAAATCTGACCTGACAGGGATAGCAAGGACTGTGAGTATTCAATAGACAAGGCCTTCTCCATAATCCAGAAGGCTGGCCCCCCCATAGTGGGATGGGAGCCAGGAAACTAAAATAGACTCGTTCAGAACTGGGGTCTCATCCCACACCGAAGAGGCAGCCCCCAGAATAGACACCTGGGTCGACGCTACAAAGGCCAAGGCACCGGGAGACATGGGTGGCTAAGAAGGAGCTGAAAAGGTACCATGCATCTCAGACCTGACCAGAGTCTTGACCCCGGGAGGTCTCCGGTGCCAAAAGCTCAGAGGAACTCAAGGCAGTTCTTGGAACCAGAGACAAAGATGCTACCAGAACTGAGACAATCAAAGCTGAGAGAGTCGGGATTGAGGGCTCCAAAGGCTTAGCAAGAGTTGGAGGAGGAGGATATGGGGGTGTCGCAGGATGACTGGTTCTGACGCCAATGTGGCTCGAAAGTGAGGACAAGCCCCTCACACACCAGCAGCTGATCCACCAGTCTCATAATATCTGCCTTTGAGAGACTCTTAGTAGATTGAACAGATGCAGTGGAAGGAGATTTAGGGGGTCTCACTTCCACAAAGGGACTGTCTTTAAAAGGGTCTATAGATGGAGAATAGGATGTTCTTGGAAGCGGAGGTACCCTTAATTGCTTCAGTACCAATGCATCAGTAGGTGCCGAAGAAGTAGCTGTTGGCTCCAAAGCCAGTTTAGAATTAGTTCTAGATAAACCGTCTGGTGCTGATGAACTCTTCAGTACCGAGGAAGATTTAGCCATTTTTTATGATGGTTCTGAGGATCTTGGAATCGAGGAAGGCCTTTTCTTAGAAGCAGGTGACAATGATGATGAAGAAGTGCTAGCTTTTGTCCTGGACTCAGAAATGGCCTCATCAAATCTGGATTTAAGGAGTCCTTTCAAAATTAATTTATTTTTCCTTTCAGTTAAAGTTCGGGTTGAAATCCAATGATAAATGGAACAGTTTTCTTGGAGGTGGATCTTACCAAGACAGTAAATGCATAGAGTATGCCCATCTGAGTTAGGCATTTTGCCCTCACATTTTTTGCACCTCTTAAACCTGGAGGTGCCCTTAGAGGATTTAGTAGGAGAAGGTTTTTCCTGTTGTTGCTGTTCAGCCATAATAACAGGCAGAAACTGTCACCCAATCACACAACAGAACAGAATGAGAGGAATACAAATAGAAAGTTTTTTTTTTCTTTTTTTCTGTTGGATAGGTAGAGAAATACCAACAATGTATCTAAGAATATCTTCAAAGATAAATAAAGAAGAGGAAAGGGTACCAACGATGGTACTTGACAGTCTACCAATGACAAAAGTAAAGAAGAAAGAGGAATATAGCTTCAATAAGTAAGAGAGGAGTGGGTAGATAATACAAAGAGTTATAAAAGGATTAGAGAAAATTAGATTTTTCAAAGAAAGGATGTCTATAATTGAGACAATACTCACAAAATAGGCCATGGCTCGAGAGAAGGAAATGAACATATTTGGTCTGCAAAGCAAATGAGATCTGAAGTAATCTCTGAAAAAAGCATCATGGGTAGAGCCTGGCTCGAGAGTTTGGAGAGCGCAAGCTGAAGTAAATGGCCGACTCAGAACCGAACCCACTGTCAAGGATTGGGTGAAGACTGACATCAGATCAAATGTTAAATAAATAAATAAAATAAATAATGGGTATTGGTGCTGGAACCAAAGAGACTTCAAATACCATTGTATCTTTCTCATGTGGAGTCTTGTCAGAGGTCTCATGAGTATCACAGATCTCATGAGACCCAGAATCCTGACATATTCCATCACAGTAATGAAAGTCTGAGTAGAAAACTCCTGGAATAGATCTAAATATAGAACTGTTTTTCCTGTGGAAGAAAAGCTCTTTGTATTAACATGTCTACCAGACACCAGAGGAACACAATCCTGTGTGAAGAAGTCAAAAAAGACTTTTGAATGTTCACTTGGAATCTCAGCATGTATAGGAGATCTCTCATCCAAGAGATTTCTGACACTTTGAAAAAGACTCTGCAAAGATAAGTATGTTATCTAAATATGGACAAATGTGGATACCCTGTAGCTTGCAATGGACTATAACCAGAGCTAGACACTTCATGAACACTCTTGGAGCAGTCGATAGCCCAAAGAGTTAAGACAAAGAAAAAGAAGTTATGTCTTGCCATAATGATCCATCTGTGTTGTCAATCTTCATCTATTCTTGACTTCTGGGTTAAGGTTCAGATCCTCGGAACTGATCAGGATATTATGCAGCTCACATCAGCTAAAAAACTCTTGAGCTAAAAGTCCACCAACAATGCCCCTCTCTACATTACCTTGGATCAAGTTTGCAGACTTACAGACAACAATACAGTGAGACCTAACTCAAGTCAGAAGCCATGTCCAAGATGTATCCTAACAGGGAATCCCAGGGCAACAAGTCGCTCCAGCAGCACTCCATAGCAGCAGGCAGGTGAGGTGGGACACAAGAACAGATGAAGATCGACAACACAGATTGAATGTTATGGTAAGGCATAACTTATTTATCTGATGTTGTCAATCTTTGTCTATTCTTTTTTTTTTTTCAAAACAGGTTTATTGTTTAAATATATAAGAGAAACATCATAACAATTTTATACAAGTAATTAAAAATAGATATTATTATAATATTCAACAAAACAACTAAAGTATTTACAAAGACATCCACTACAATCAGATCAATTAATTAAACTAAAATACCATGGTACTGAAATTAGAATTTTTTTAACAAATTTTGTAAATTATCCCATACAATATAATAAGATGTTTTTCTAGTTGTTCTTGACCTAATTGTGTTTATTTCCATATGGTACACTATATTCATAACATTTTTAAATTCATTGAACGAAGGAGGTGTATCTGAAATCCAATTTCTGGTTATTATTTTCCTAGCCACTGCTAGAATAGACCATAACAAGGGAAGCTTAACATTTTTAACACTTTGAGGTACAGGTGTGTTGAATAATATAAGAGACTTAGAAATAATGAAATTATCTGTAAAAAGAGCCTGCAAAAATTCATTAATTGACTTCCAGTATTTTCAATTTTATACAGTCATAAAACATATGAGCCCAGTCAGCATTAATTTCTACATTACATCTCTTACATAGATTATCTTTATTATTTATTTTATTCATCATCAAAGGTGTATAAAAAGATCTATGTAAAAATTTCCATGTATAAAGTATCCAGACAATGGAAGACGTAGTTCTGTAAGCAGATTCCAATATATATTGTTTATCTTGTTGATTTGGTGGGTCCCCATTAATAGAAGTGAAATAATTCCAGTATGAATCTACACTGTAAAAAGTTTCTTGTCTGATAATTTTATGTATGTATGAAAGTTTACCTTTATCAGAAACTTTATGTTGTAAATTTAATATCAAGTAATCAATCAGTGTTGGAATAGATTCTTTAACTGTTATAGACATTAGATCTATTTTATTAATGAGATGTTGTCTAAAGGTCTGAACCTCTAACCAGCAAGTTTCTCTTAGATCAAATTCTTGTTTTAAGAAATCTAGATTTTTAACTTTATTATCAGATATCAACTGATACCAGTACTTTAGATCATTATCTATAGCTAAATGAGTTCCTTCAGAAGTAGATGACAAAAGCATACCCTGAGTATACATTATAGGAATATAATAAAATTCCATTCCCTATACTTAGGGTGCATGAATATAAAGTTACGATAGCTAATAATAATGTTTAATGGGTAACAAACCATATGTTTAGGTGTAATAGGTGAAGTACAAAATTCCTTTAGTAACCATAACATGGAGTTATTTACTATCATATTTTTATGTGTTAAGGAGATTTTCATGAAGTGCATACTAATTAGCTCCCAATAATCTTTCCATTTTGCAACATATGACTGATCTATTAATAAAGTAATAACTTTTACAATAGAAGAGATAGTATATAAATTAAAGTCTGGAAAAGAAATACCCCCTTGAGACCAGCTATTAGTATGTTTCTTTAATGCAATCCTAGGTCTATTAGGTGCCCATAGGAAATTTAACATTAGTGTATTCAGTTTCTTGATAATTATTTTTGTAGGTGGAAGTATTATTGATTGTATTAAGTATAAAATCTTGGGGAATATTATCATTTTCATAATTGTAAGTCTCTCCTCCATAATCTTTGTCTATTCTTGACTTCTGAGGCAGAGTCCCCAGCTACCTTTGAGCCTGGGTGGCCCTATGGAAGTACATTCCTGAGAACCATAGAACCAAAGGAGGCTCTCCCCCTGGAGTTCATATCCAATTTGTAGTGAGTAATAAAGGTATGTGGGGTAGCCAATGTTGTAGCTACGCAAATTTTGGACATGGAAGCTTTAAAATGAAAAACAGCTGATGTTGTCACAGATCTGGTGGAATGTGCCTTCACCGGCATAGGAAGCTTTAGATTCTTTTTAGTGTAAATAAAGGAAATACAATCTCTTAACCATCTTGACAGACTAATCTTAGAGAGAGGTTTGCCCAAGGTTGAGCCTACAGATGAAACAAATAACTGTCTGAATTGCTTAGTTCTGTCCAGGTAAAAATGTAGCTGTGCACATCCAAATGGTGTAAACAATATTCACCCTTAGAAAAATTTGGGAAAAATACTGGCAAATCTATAGCCTGATTGATGCTCGCCTCTGAAAACACTTTAGGAAGAAATGATGGGTTTGTTCTGAGTGAAACTCTGTCTTTATGAAAAACTAGATAAGGGGGCTTTGAACATAGAACCTGTAATTCAGAAACGCATCTTGCAGAGGTGACAGCTGTAAGTAAAAGCATTTTCCAAGAGAGAAACTTTAAATTACAGGTAGCTGCAGGTTCAAAGGGAGATAATGTAAGTGACTGCAAGACAATCGTCAAGTCCCATGGTGGTAGAGAATCTTTGAATGGGGGCTTTAGATGAATTGTCCCTTTAAGAAAAACCTGACAAGAGCTGGACACCAAAACCATTATGGAAATTTAAAATGTCTGCTAGGAAAACCATAATAGTAGAAGCAGAAGCCCCTTTACAAAAAATGGTAGCTAAAAACTCTAAAACTTTTTCCACTGGAGCTGAAAAAGGATCAAGACCATTATCATAAGCCCAGAGAGAAAATCTCTTCCATTTACTAAGGTAGGGAGTCCTAGTGGATGGTTTATGGGATGCCAACAAAATGTGTCATTCAGGAGATGGAATGTCATTATGCTTGGTGACTAATGGAATTGGAGAAACCAAGCAGTCAGCTTGAGAGTTTGTAGATTGGGATGCACCATTCCCTGGGGATGAAACAGAAGGTCTGGAACTGGGTCCAGAATCCATGGGTGTCAAAGTAGATGATGCCATAGGAAGGGAAACCAAATTTGTTGAAGCCAGTAAAATGCAATGAGGATTACTTGCTTCTCAACCAAGCTGCTTTCTTGAGGAAAAAGGGAATCAGAGGAAAGGCAAGAAGGGCATAAAGGAGACCCAGAGCCAATTGAGGAGAAGAGTGTCTCTCGGGGACTTCCCCTGAGGGGGAATTAGGGGAAAATAGCTTTTGTGCTTGTTGCTCAGAGTTGAAGCAAACAGGTCGCAGCAAGGATGGCCCTAGTGAAGAAAGATCTTCATTGCCACTCTGGGATTTAGAGACCACTCTTGAGGCATGAGAATGCATCTACTCAGTTTGTTTGCTATCAGGTTTGAGCTCCCTGGGATGTCCATTGCTATCAGAAAGCAGTTGGAAGTTATGGCCCATTGCCACACTCGGAGGGCTTCTTGACACAGCAGGTATGACTTGGTTCCCCCTTGTTTGTTGATGCACCAGACTATGGGCATATTGTCTGATTGAATAGCTATCTTCCCTTGAGGTAAGGCAGAATGAAATGCTTGCAATGCTAGAAGCACTGTCCTCAACTCCAGAAGATTGATATGCAGATTGGCCTCTAAAGGGACCAAGTGCCTTGGACTGTCTTCCCCAGATAATGACCCCCACCTCATCTGGGAAGCATCCATGGCCACTATGGCCTTGAGCTGAGAAGGGACAAAGGGATAGCCCAGAATAATCTATTTGGACTGCATCCACCAGGATAGGTCATCTTTGCAATGGCTGGTTATAAAAACTGGGTTATTCATAGGATGGGATAGAACTGACCATTGGTTCACAAAAAGCCATTGAAGGAGTCTCATGTGAAAGCTTGCTAGTGGGACTAGAGTTATCGCTACTGCCATGGAGCACAGTACTTGAAGTACTACATGTGTCATTATCTTGCTTGAGCAAACAATAGGCTGAACCTACGATTGTATTTTCTGCAACCTGTGGTGGGTTAGAGAGGCCACACAAGACAAGAGTGTTGAGACGAGCTCTGATAATCTCCATATCCTGAGAAGGGATCAGTTGAGACTTTGCAAGATTGACTGTGATGCCCAACTGCTGAGATAGCTTCAAAATGAAATCCATTATTTGAAGATGTAGATGCCTGGTGGAAGTGGTGAGGAGCCAGTCATCTACGTATGGAAACACTTGGAATCCGTGCAGCCTCAAGTGTGCTGTTACTGCTACCATAAATTTGGTGAACACCCTGGGGGCTGTGGTGAGACCAAAGGGCAGCACTCTGAATTGGTAGTGCATGACTCCTAGCTGGAAGCAGAGAAACGTTCTTGAGTTTTTGTCTGTTTTTATGTGGTAATATGTATCTTGAAAGTCGATAGAGCACATCCAATCATTTTCCTCTAGAAAGGGAAGTATTGACTGAACTGTGACCATCCAAAATTTAGAGTGTTGGACAAATTTGTTTAGAATGCTGAGATCCAAAATTGTTCTCCAGTCACATGCTTTCTTTGGCACTAAAAAGAGCCCTGAGTAAAATCCAGATCCTAACTAGTCTGGTGGGGCTTCTTGGAGTCTGGCGGGACTTCTTGGATGACTGTTTTTTCTAGCAGCTTTTGTATTTCTAATGCTGATTGGTCTCTCTGACTGGGTGGAACACTGGGGAGTTTTGTACAGGTCCTTGGATAAAGGGTGAAGGGTATTAAATACCCTCTGGAAATAATCATTAGCACCCAGGCATCGGTAGTTATGCATCACCAGACTGTTGGGTGCAAGGAGAATAATCCCCGACTACCTCCAGAGGCAAGCAATCAGGCCTCCTTTCAGGAATGCTGGTAGGGTTGACCAGAGAAAAACTCCCTGGAACCCTGCTGTGTGGACCACCTCTGCCTCTGGGACGGCATCTTCCTTTGTAACCCCTCTCTCTGCCCCAAGGGGAGTCTATACCACGTGTGTAGTGGAAAGGATTCTGTGACTTCTTGAACTAAATTTTGCCTCTCCTTTGATTCCTGGAGTTGGATTGTTGAGGAGCAGAAAACATCCACCCACAGCAGTCAGAGTCTTTCCATCTTTGAAATAAATCAATTCCACTGAATGGAGAACACAGACCAAGATACAAAGCTGCTTCATAGGTTTTTCCGCAACCAAAAAATTATATAATTCAAAATCACAAAATAAGAAGTTATGTACCTACCATAACGTTCCATGTTAGTTGTCTTCTCTCGCCTTCTTTCTTGCTTGATGGGTTCGGAGCCGATCCCTCGGCTCCGACTCGGCACTTGCTTTAGCTCGAGAACTCCTTTTACCAGCTCGAGGCAGCCCCATATCCCATGATGCAAGGCAGGAAGTACCCAGATCTCGTTTGTTGACAAAAGGGCAATAACACCAAGCATAAACAATACTTCCCAAAGGAAGAAGAAACTTACAAATGGAAAAAGGACCAGGTCTGAATGGTCTTTAGCATTATAGTTTCTTATACAAGGTCTGTCCAGGCCAGGGGAAGGAGGGAGGGTCGCAAGAAAGAAGGCGAGAAGACAACTAACATGGAACGCTATGGTAGGTACATAACTTCTTAATGTTAAGTTGTCAATCTCGCCTTCATTCTTGCTTGATGGGACCGCCCCTAGCACCTCTATCCTGGGTGGCTCAATGGAACAAACTCTTGAGGACTGTAGAGCCAAAACTGGCTCTGTCCCTGGAGGCCAAGTCCAATTTGTAATGGGAAACAAAAGTGTGAGGAGTGGCCCAAGTGGCCGCTGCACAAATAGTGTCTAAAGGCAGTCTAGCTTGAAAAGCTGTAGAAGTAGCTAAACTCCTAGTTGAATGTGCTTTAGGTTTTGAGCACAGCTGTTTTCCCCTGATCGATAAATTTCAGTGATGACCAAGAAAGCCATCTGGACAAGGTCACTTTAGAAACAGGAAGGCCTTTTTATTATCCGCATAGGAAACAAAAAGTTGATCAGATTTTCTAAATTTTTGTTCTGTCCAAATAATATCTAAGCTGACGGTGGACGTCAAGATAATGTAGCTTTTGTTCAGCTCTATCTGAATAGTTGGGAAAAATACAGGAGATCAATAGATTGATTCAGATTGTTTTTCAAGCGACCTTAGGTAAAAAGGATGGATTAGTTCTCAAAGATACTCTGTCTTTGTGAAAAATCAAATAGGGGGTCGAACCGAAGAGCATGAAGTTCAGACACCCTCCTGGCAGATGTAATAGCCACTAGGAATAAAGTTTTCCAAGAAAGATATTTCAGGGAACAAGAAACAGCTGGCTCGAAGGGGAAGAATCAAGGATGTCAGCACTAAATTTAGATCCCACTGAGGAGGAGGATTCCTGATTGGAGGCTTTAGTAGGAAAATTCCTTTCAAGAAGGCCCTGCAGAGCCTATGGGACATAATATTATGATCTGCTATCCCGACATGAAAATTGGAAATAGCAGCCAACTGAACTCTGACTGTGGAAGAAGAGGAGCCTGCATGAAAAATCTCTGCTAAGAAGTCCAGAACTGCCTGAACAGGGCAGTAAAGGATCAATATTTTGGGCCTTAGCCCAATAAGAGAAACGTTCCATTTGCTTGTGTAAATCCTCCTGGTAGAGGATTTTAGTGAAGCTACTATGATATCTCTAACTGGGTTAGAGATCAAAGGAAGCCTGGCTAAGGAAGGAAGTGGAGCAACCATGCTGTGAGGTTGAGAGAAGGGATTGACCGGTGCAGCTGACCGGATTGGTGAATCAGTAGATCTGGCACTGGGTCCAGATGCCACGGCTGCACCAAAAGATGATGATGGAGGAACGGAACCAAACTTGTCGAGGCCAGTAAGGGCAATGAGAATCAATTTGGCTCTCAAACGGTAGCTTTCTGGATCACCTGAGGGATCAGAGGAAATGGAGGAAGGCATAAAGAAGTCCCTGGGGCCAATCCTGGGTCAGAGCGTCTCTGGGGATGGCCTGATAGAGGGAAGAGGCTGAAGAAGTCTGGACATTTGCTGTTTTGGGGAGTAGCAAAAGATCGCAACATGGACGACCCCATTCCAGAAAAATCTCTTCCGCTATGGATTGCTTGAGAGACCACTCGTGAGGCATGAGAATAGCTCTGCTCAATCTGTCCGCTATAATGTTGGTTTTCCCAGGGATATGCGTTGCTACCAGAAACCGATGAGAGGAGATCGCCCATTGCCATAGTCTGAGCGCTTCTCGACAGAAGGGTAGGACTTGGTTCCGCCCTGTTTGTTGATATACCAAACTACAGACATGTTGTCTGTGTGGACTGCAATTGTCCCTACGGGAAGAAAGTCGTTGAGGGCTTGCAACGTTAAAAGCACTGCTCTCATCTCCAGGACATTTATGTGCAGATGGTACTCGAACGGTTGCCACGTCCCATGAACCATCCTGCCCTGATAATGACCCCCCCACCCGATCAGGGAGGCATCCGTGGTGACAGTGGCTATCGGGGACGGAGGTACAAAGCACCTGCCTTGGTGAACCTGAGACGATGTGATCCACCAAGCAAGATGTTCTTTGCATGTTTGTGTCACCAGAATCTGGTGACGCATTGGGAGTTGCTGGTATGACCACTGTGTGAACAGCATCCACTGAAGGAGGCGCATGTAGAATCGAGCCAGGGGAAGAAGTGTGATGGCCGCAGCCATAAGACCTAATACCTTTAGAACCATTCTGGCCTGTACCTTCTTGCTGGCCAGAATGATCCTGACATGAGTCTGAATGTCTGAAACTCTTTGTTCTGTAAGGGTAGCTGACATCCGAACAGTGTTTAAGTTTGCGCCTATGAAGGTAATAGACTGGCAGGGCGATAAGGATGACTTTTCGTAGTTGACTGAGATGCCCAAATGAGAACAAAGGTCTATTGTGTAATCCCTGGCTTGTATAAGCTGATGCCTGGTGGTGGCTGACAGGAGCCAGTCGTCGAGATACGGAAACACCTGGAATCCTTGACGTCTCAGGTGAGCCGTGACCACTGCCATGCATTTGGTGAACACTCTGGGGCTGTAGTGAGACCAAAGGGCAGGGCTCTGAACTGGAAATGACTGGACCCCAGCCGAAGCGGAGAAATCTCCTGGAGCGTCTGTGAATTTTGATGTGATAGTACGCATCCTGAAGATCTATTGAGCACATCCAGTTGTCCTTCTGTAAGAAGGGCAGAATTGACTGAAGAGTGACCATTCGAATCTTGTCTTCCTGACAGACTTGTTGAGTCTGCTGAGATCCAATATTGGTCTCCAGTCTCCCGTCTTTTGGGGACCAAAAAGAACCTTGAGTAGATTCCGGCTCTGAATGGTCTATTGTGACTGACTGAATGGCTCTTTTGCAGTAGTTTTGCGATCTCTAACTCTGCAATGTCCCTTAGACCGGGTGGTACATCTGGAAGGGAACTTGAGGGGAAGGGACTTTCCTCGAAAGGAATTATGTAACCCTTGGATATGATCGACTGTACCCATCTGTCTTGAGTGAGGGAATGCCAGGCTTCTGGGTACAGTGATAATCTTCCCGACTGCCTCCAAGGAGGGACAGCCGGGCAACACCTCAGGGATGCTGAAAGGGCGTCTCAGGAAGAGACTCCCTGTTGCCCTGATTCTTCGGACCCCTCTGCCTCTAGAGCGGCGTCTGTTGTTGTTACCCCTCTGCCTCTAGGGGTAAACTGACCACGTGAATCCGGCGTGACTCCTTGGGATTTACGGAACCACATCTTCCCACCCTTCTGTCCTTTGGGATAAGGCCTAGAAGGGGTGGAAAACGGACTCCAACAGCAGAAAGAGTCTTGCCGTCCTGCTCACACCTGGTCAAGGTTTCCTTCACCTGAGGGCCAAACAAAGCTGACCCATCAAAGGGAGAATTTGTGAAGGACGCCTTAAAGGGATCCGCAAAATCACATAGCCGCATCCAGGCTTGGCGCCTAAGAGCCACACCTGTGCCTCGGCTCTACTCGCTCCATCAGCAGCATAAGATATTAGCCGCATGGAGGAGTTAGCAATGGAATTGAGGGTTCCTAGCTGCGAAGCAATCTTTTCTTGGGCCCCTGCAGCTGTAGGATCCTGAACTACTTCTCCCAGCTCCTTCAGGATATCTCTCTGGAGTCTGGTGAAGTGACAAAGATAATTCAGCGAACGCATAGCAAAGGTCGCTGAGGAAAACATCGGCTTGCCGTACCTATCCATGGTCCTAGAGTCCTTATTAGGAGGATGGACAGGCACGGAAGGATCTGCAAGTTCCTTTTTGGTGGCCGCAGCCACCACCATGGCATCAGCGGGACACCCTTGGTAAGGAATTGTTTGTCACTAGGGGCAGTTATAAATTTAGAAGGCCTCCTAGGGACTGGCTCTACAGAGTCAGGAGCTGTCCACGCCTTTGCAATAACCTGCATAAGGGGTCGAAGGCGGAGACACCCAGGAGGTGGAGGGCCGAGATCCAAATGCCTCTAGGTATACTGACTCATCCTCAGAGGGATTATTGGTGGGCCAGTTTCCTCTGTTTCAGAAGTTCTAGGATGTCTGAGAAGGAGACATCCTCAGAGGGGATCTAGGGATCCCTCTGACTCATCAAAGTCAGTATCCGAAGTGACAGACTCAGGGAGTCTACATGCTTCCTCTTACAAGTCCTCTTCCTAGGAGGATCTCCCGAAACATCAGGAGAATCCTCGGAAGAGGGGAAATTCCCAATGGGGAAACCTGAGGCGGAGGATCTCTGGGTCCTGTAGCAAGAGAAGTGGCAGAGATGTCAACAGGTACAATAGAGGGAGGAGCTACGGGAAGAGACTGCTGACTGATACCAGTGGCCAGTACACTCTTCATCACCTCGAATGCTCCCCCCCAGGCAGGTCCGAGAGACCCCGCTCCGAAGAGCTAGGAACTCCAGGGGCCACCGAAAGGGAAGCCTCCGAGGCAGATGTCGGAGCTGAGCTCACCAAGGCCAAGGCTCCAAGGGGAAGAGCGGGTTCGGACAAGGGTCCGATGCCACTCACCCCCTCGGAGGAGACCATGGAAGCCCGACCACCGAATCCCTCTAAGGAAGAGGAGATAAGAGTAGGGGCTGAAGGAACAGAAGGGGGTATCCGTCCTCCAGCCGTAGCAGTAACCATGCCCGAAGACTCCAACTCCAAGCTCTGGGGTAGAGTTGAAGGAGGAACTGTAACGGGGTGTGGACCAACAGTCGTCTGCTGAGACGGACTGTGTAGCATTTGGGCCAGTACCTGTGACTTGAGCAATCTACTGACCACTCTCTCTAGGTCATGGTCTGATAACCTGGATGACCTTGAAGATCGGCTCCGATGGCTCCGTTCCGATAGAAGAGGCGAGGCCGAAAGAACCGGCACCAAGGAAGGAGACCCCGACCCCTTCCTGGAATGGGTCATCGGATCCGATATTACTGATCCTGTCGGCACCGATTTCTCGGAGCCGCAGAACGCGCCTCGATGTATCAGCTCCAGCCGGAACCGATACAGCCACCAAAGTAACGGTGTCGGAGCCGACCGGAGCCGACACCGATGCCTGTGCCACATGGGTGTCGGAGCCGATCGAGCCGACACCGATGCCCATGCCACGTGGGTGTCGGGCGGTCGGAACCGACACCACAGTGGTCAGCAGATTCGCACCGATAGCCATCGGCCGAAAGCTTAGTGGATCCAGAATCGGCTCCAGCGAGCGATCTCGACTCTACGAGTCGGAGCCGAGGCCACAGGCTTAGAAACAGAAGCCTGGGTCTTGGCAGATTTAGTTGATTTTGTGGGCCGACTTAGCCGGAGAGCCCTCCGGCTTAAGAAGACCCCTGAGAATCAACTTATTCTTCTCTCCTGCAGGACTCTCTGGCTGAAGGAGTGACAAATAGCACAGGAGTCCTGCAGGTGAAGAGGGCCTAAACAGTACAGGCAAGAAGTGTGACCGTCTGTCAGAGACATCTTCTGACAGCACGAGTCACACTTCTTAAAACCTGAAACCCTCTCTTTAGACATGGTGCCTAACAAAACACACACACACCAGTCCAATTAAATTAAACTAATACCAAAAAGGTATTTAGTAAAAAATACCAACACACACACCCTAACAGGGGGGGGGATGGGATAGGGAAATTAACTGACTAAAAAAATTAAAAGAGACAGGGATTTCTGTCAGAAAAGGTTAAATTTAAAGTTAAACTATCAAAACAAATAGTTTTTAACTAAAAAGGGGCTTAAATGTCACAAATGTGAATTACTTACCAGGAGCTGGTAAAGAGAAGACCTCCCAAGCGAAGCGGCAAACGAGATCTGGGTACTTCCTGCCTTGCATCATGGGATATGGGGCTGCCTCGAGCTGGTAAAAGGAGTTCTCGAGCTAAAGCAAGTGCCGAGTCGGAGCCGAGGGATCGGCTCCGAACCCATCAAGCAAGAATGAAGGCGAGATTGACAACTTAACATCAAATCTTCCAGGACACACCACGAGAGCACTAATGATACAAATAATAAATTAATGTCCAAGCTATACAGAAAGAGCTGCTGGAGAAATACTATTCTTGAATATAGTAGTATGCACCCTAGATATATGTTCTCTATAATGTATAATAAGTGGACAATTTTGGAGATTAACAAGAATATGTAAAAATCCAGTAATGTTAAGCACTGAAGCAGACAGAATGGAAAGTTTATTTGCGGAGAGAGGTTATGACATTAAGTTAATACAAGAAATGAGAAATAAGATTATACCTCGAAAAAGTATTGAAGGAGGTATCCAGGAACACAACTCAATAGTGAAGATGGGTTCTAATAAATATAGAGACTATCGATCTATGATGTCAAGTAGACAGAATACTAAGATTAATGTGATCTTGAAATACACCAATGATATTAATGCAATTAAAGAAGTAGTGAATAAACATTGGAATATTTTAACTGTAGTAGATGAAACTAGAATAATAGTAGGTGATAGACCAGGGTTTGTGTTCCGAACCGCTGACAATTTGAAAACGATGTTTTCACCTAATTTACAGAAGAATATGAATACGAGAGATGTTAACCATATGGCTCCTGGGACATATCCATGTGAAAAATGTAGTATGTGCAGATATATTACGGATCAACAAGAATATATACATCCACATGGACATTTCAAATATACACCTAGGATGAGAACCAGTTGTGACACTAGTAATTTGATATACATGGCTAAATGTGATCTATGCCCAGCCTTTTATATTGGCCTTACAAAAAGAAAGCTGAGACAACGTATATATAACCACACATATGATATTAGGA
Source organism: Protopterus annectens (assembly GCF_019279795.1). Classification (NCBI taxonomy): domain Eukaryota; kingdom Metazoa; phylum Chordata; order Ceratodontiformes; family Protopteridae; genus Protopterus; species Protopterus annectens. The sequence goes on along the minus strand of NC_056741.1, from coordinate 1,259,341,145 downwards.
AACAGCATGAGCTGAATGCTCTAGCTAAACATATCAATTCCCATCCTACACATCAATTTAGATTTAGAGTTTTACAAACTTTACATAGTAGTCCTAGGATGGGTGATAACAACAATGCTCTAGCGAAGCTGGAAATGGAATGGATTTTCAGATCAGGGGCACACAGAGACCCTGGGATCAATAATTATACAACAGTGAAACCATTTATAGAATAGATGAATGAGTCAGGTATGACCCTTTAAAATGGGATTTTTAAAATAATCTACTGCTTAAATACTAGTCCAAGTTCAATAGGAACTATGGAATAGATATTATATACACCCCTCAAACTTGGCTTATCAGAATGGGCTACAAGACCCCTATGCATGTGTTTTTTACATATACATGTAACCGTTGTAATGAATATCCATTTGACACGATAATATGTTAATGTTGAACTGTGACTAGGGATATAGAAACCAGTAATAGATATGCAGATGGAAGTGGAATTTCCTACGGGCACCTTAGCCTACTTTCAATTCAGTTTATTTTACTATGGTATTTTATCTTGTTATTTCACTTTATAGAACTCAATGTGTTTTACCTCGATCTGTTTAAAATTATTACTGTTTATGAAAGATGCGTTTTATTTTAGGTATTGAAGGATTAATATATAGATATTATTTCTATCATACATCGAGTATATATGTATTTATATACACATAATAACTTTTAGGTAGAGGTATATCTGATGTAAGATGCACGCTAGTAGTGGAGATCTATACTGAGGATGTATATAGTTGTTAAGGTTCAATATATATTTGTTAAGGTTTAATTTATAACACACAGTACAGAGAAAATGGAATTATTTGGATTTAGATCCTATTTTTATTAAAAACTGGTTAAAAAACTTTAAAAAATTTTTAATCACTTATAGGACAGTTTTTAAGATTAGGATGACCATATATGGGTATGTGAGGATTTAGGAAATGGGTTGTGCTTCGTACACAAGAGGTTTATCCTTATTTTTATTATATTTTTATATATATATATATATATATATTGACCTTGATGTATTTGATAGGGGATATAAAATGAAAGCATAGCAGCGACCGGGAAAATCTCCCGAGGAATGAATTAATCGCTGCCTAACTGGCAGATGTTAAGATGAACTACACTGAAAAAGGAACACCCAAGGCACGACGCATTCAGCAGCGGTAGTGCCTTACACTAGGAGCGTATGTGTTGTTCCGCCCCTACAAGTAGACTAGGGAGGAATATGCTGCTTGTTTTTGATCCTTATAAGCATCGAAATGCTTTTAACAAGATATACATGAAAAAGTACGAATTATGATATGCAAATATGAGGTTATCCTTGTTTCTGCATTTAGATGTGTGATGTTATTAGTCCCGTAAGGGAGGAAAATAAAATGCACAGCATTACATTATGTATATAGAAGAATTCCCTAGTTAATGGGTCAATTATGGTTTAATAGCATAATTGTTTTAACGGTTTTTAATGATTGTTAATAATAAGATGTATATAAGCAACTAGATTAAATGTTTTGAATTGTATCTGAAGAAGCATGCAAGACGCATGTGAAAGCGCTTATACATCCTTTTATCGATTGGAATAAAGAACGCATTTTTTAGAAGACTTTAGTGTTCTCGTGGTGTGTCCTGGAAGATTTGTTTTGTGATTTTGACTTCATATTTGCTACAGGACACTTTAGGAGGATAGTGGCAATTTTTTGTTACTTACAATTCAAAATCAGTAATACCTTCCATAAGGTATTCATACAAAGCACCAGATTTACTGGAAAAACTTCTCTGAACTTCACTCATTTCAACTTTTAAATAATCTTCTGTATTACTTAACATTGCTTCCATAACCTCTATATATCTCAACTGATCCATTATAACTAACCCCCCCACCCTTGCCGGCCTACATAAACCTCAAATTGATATTGTTCTTTAATTGTTAAATCACAAAGCCAAGAAAGGATATTTTAATTTGAATAAAGATGAAGTTGAGGCTTTGAATAAATTATATACTTTTTTGATTGTGGAAAAACCTATGAAGCAGCTTTGTACCTTGGTATTTGTTCTCCTTCGTTCAGTGGAATTGGTTTATTTCAATGCTGTTTTTTCCACTGTGGCTCATGTGTCTTTCCATCTTTCTCACACCTGGATAGAGTTTCCTTAATTTTGGGGCCAAACAATGAGGCTCCGTCAAAGGGACCATTGACAAAGGAAGACTTGAATTGTTCTGCAAACTCACACGGGCGCATCCAAGCATGTTGTCAAATCGTAGCACCTGAACTTGCTGACTTGGTTGCCCTTTTGGCTGCTTGTGCAATGAGCCTCGTGGATGAGCTCGAGACAGACTCCAGGGTAGCTAACTGGGAGGCCACTTTTTCCTTGACCCCCTCAGCTACTTCTTCTGTCAGGATATCTGACAGCTGCTTGACCAGATCCTCTGAAGCCTAGTAAAGTGTGCCAAGAAATTCAAAGACCTAATGGAGAAGGTCGATGATGTGTAAACCCGCATCCCAAACCTGTCCATTGCTCTGGGCTCTCAGTTAGGGGGATGTACAGTAGAACTTTCCTCAGCCAGTTCTTTTTTGGTGGCAGCCTCACCACCATGTCATCACCTACTAAACCTTTAGCCCAGTGTGGATGATCCTCAGAAGCAGAAAGAATTTTACCAGGTCTCCGGGGGATAGGTTCTATAGAGTCAGGAGCTTTCCAGGCTTGTCAGTGGGTGGGGTCACCCAAGAGGTAGATGGGCAAGCTCCAAAGGCCTGCAAGTACATGGATTCCTCAGAAGAAGGGTCTTTGGGCTTCCAATCACCCTTCTGTTTTAGGATCTCCAGAATGTCTCCAAAGGAGACGTCTTCCAGGTGTGACTGGAGAAACCCTCCCCCTCACTTGAATCCATGCCCATCATGATGGATTCTTCAGGAGAATCAAGGTGTTTCCTCTTACACAATTTCTTCTGAGGAGGCTCTTCAGTGGGAGCATCTGAAGAGGACTCAGCAGAGGGTAAACCTTGAGTAGGTAACTCTTGCGACTTTTAGATTGCTGTCTGTGGGTGGAGGTTGGTGGTAGCTCTGGTAAAGCAGGGGCAAAGGGGTGAGACTCTGGTAACACAGAAGCTACCTGAGACAAGGCAGTGGCCAGAGCTCTTTCCATAGTTTGAAAGGCAAGCCCCCCTGAGGAGGAATGTGAGCCCAGAACCAAGACAGACAAACTTGGAACTGAGGTCACACCATGCCCCAAGAGACCCACCTGAAAAGCCAGAACCAAGGATGGGTCCTCTGTTGGTGCAGCACAAAAGGGTAAGGTCAGCTCCAAAGAAAAAACTGGAGCCAACTTGAACCCCTCAGGGTTGATAGCAAAGACCTGGTCCCAGGGACCCACTGGTCCTGAAGGCACTAAAGGAATCAGAGCCATACCCGGTACTGAATGCAAAAAGGTTGTTGGTGCAGAGGTCATTGGAACCTGTGTGCTTAGAGTTGACTGCTCTAAAGCCTGTGAGGAGGTTAAAGAAGGAGAATAAGAAGGAGTCATAGGAGAGAAACCACCTGCACCAGGAGGGAGATGGGGCTGAGAAGATGGGGAAAGACCCCTATCTGTCAGAATCTGATCCACCAACCTCACTATATCAACTTTCAAAAGACTATTGGTGGAGCGAATGAACAAGCCAGATGGGGACTTAGGTCTCTCTAAAAAGGGACTGGGGAGTTGCCCCAAACAAGGGTCATTAGAGGAAGAATAAGTAGTCCTGGGTTGAATTGGAACATTTGCCTTTGGCACCATTTGCGGGGCTGTAGTAGATATCGGCATCATCACAGCAGCAGTGGGAATTGGTGCCGCTTTCAGAATCGTAGCCAAAGTAGTAGTAGTTGGTGTCATGGCCTGTATGGAAGTTGTGGTCGGTGTTAAAGGCACCAGTAAGGGGGGTCGGTACCAAAGAGTCACTCTGTTCTGAAAGCTTCAGAATCTTAGATTCCAGTTCTGAAGAGGAACCTGCAGAAGAATGCTTATGCTTCTTTTGTGTTGGTGCCAAAGGAGATGGTGGGACCAAATGAGAACTTTTAGTACCAGAGGACGGAGTACACTGGTTGGCCTTGGACAAGGCTTCTTTGAAAGGGGCTGTAAGAAGCCCTTTGAGGATGAGCTTGTTTATATTTTCTACCAGGGCTCTATTACTGAAACCATGGCAGATAGAGCACTCAATATTCAAATGGGATGCACTCAAACAGTACACGCGACATTCATGTCCATCAGAGTTTGGCATATTCCTGCATCACTCTTTACACTGCTTGAAACCATTTGTGGTAACTTTAGATTTATCTGCTATCACCATAAAATAGACTAGGAAAGGCAGAACGGGAAGAAGAAAGAAGCAAAAAGAAAACACTCACACCACAAGGGTAGACACTACCAGCAGTGGTAGAGAGATTACCTAATGGTAAGAGGCAGAGGGGGAAGGGGACTACTAACAATGGTAGTTAGCAATATCAATGGTAAAAGGAAGGGAAACACACTCACTGCTAGAGGGTAGACTAAAGTAAGAAAACTAAAGAACTATAAGGTAGAAAGTGCTAATGAGAGAGATTACAAGAAAATACACTTTTACATAGCTACAAGAGAGGAGTTTGCAGATGCATCTTGCTGTAAGAGCAGCAAATGAGATCTGAGGTAATGTAGAGAGGGGCATTGTACGTAGACTTTAGCTTGAGGGTTTTTTGATTGATGCGAGCTGTATAATGTCTGGATCGGTTCCAAGGATCGGAACTTTAACACAGAAGTCAAGAATAGATGAAGATTGACAACAATATATCTGATAATGTGATCCAGACACACAAAACTTTAAGAAACATCTGAAATGTGGGTAGATAGGAATGTTATGATAAGCATATTTTAAATCTAAGTTTACCAAAAAACTCAAAGGTGGAAGAAGGGATAAGAGGTTGTATAGTGAAAGCAATTTGAATGTGGACACTGTCAAACTGGTTAGGAAAGAAAGATCCAGAACTGGTCTCCAGGCATTTCTTACACTGGCACCAGAAACATTATTGAATAAAAACCTATTCCCAAGTGGGAAGGAGGAACTGCTTCTATTATTGCCTGAGAAAGCATGTGCTGCAGGACAGGAGGTCTGGTGGATATGGAATAACTGTTTGGAAAGAAGAAATTATTCTCACTGCCATCTGTAATCCTGCTGAATCAGTTTCAGAACCCATTTGTCTGAAATAATATGTTACCACAGAGAGAGAAATAGAAATTTAGAATTTCTTGAAAGGATAAGGGACTGCAAGTTTGGGAGGGGGATAATGTCCCTTACAAGGTAATTCTGACTTATCTGTCATTGTGGGATGTGATGGCCTCTCTTTACCTTGGGGCCAATAGTCAAGGAGCATCATTCCTCACCACTGACACCAGTGAGAGATGGTCACTAAAATCATGAATGGATTTACACAGTATTTTTTCAGATGCAGGTCCCTACATCAAGCATAATTTCCCCAAGAGCACACAGGGAACAAGCTCCAGACCTGGGACTGGACTTTCTGTCTCTCCAGATCTCAAACAAGACTCACTTTGGAGCACTGTTTCCCATTTCCAAGTAGCTGACACACCCACACCTGGGTATTTGATTTTTGCACACAGACATTCCTTGGAAAGGCTGGCACAGATTTACTAGCTGTGGCCCTTTCTGTTCAGACAGTAAGGTAACTATGCTGTCACCAGTTAGTTACTATCAGGCTCTTACAAGGGTGTCCAGTTATATTAAGTAAAATCAATGCTAATATAAATGGTAGAGTGTAACCCAAGCAGCAAGGCTTTTTGGAGTGGCCAAGGTGTCATTAAAATAAGCACAAGTACTCTCAAGATGTTAACAGCAATCTCTAAAAGGCCAGCCACAATGAAAGGTATAAAACATGTTTAATAATAAATAATAAAATAAAAAACATGAAAATATTAAATATCTAAGTGCAATAAACATCAGAGTTTCTATCACAAGAGAAATAAAAATAACACAGTTGGACAGATTCAAGCAGATGCAGAAGAACAATACTTAGTTAAGCTCACTGTATTTTCTGTGTAAAGAAATAGAAGTTATGTTCTTACCATAACGTTCCATGTTAGTTGTCTTCTTCTCGCCTTCTTCTTGCTGGATGGGTTCGGAGCCGACCTCGGCTCCGACTCGGCCACTCTAAAAGCTCGAGAGTTGGTTCCACCGGCTCGAGGCTCCCCTTATATCCCACAATGCTAGGCGAGAGTTACCTCAGATCTCGTTTGTAAGCTAACCCCAGCTTATAACAGTAACAGTATAACTGTAAAACAGAGTCCACCTCTAACAACAGGAAGAAAGAAGGGTGACCTACATCCTGAACCAAGAAATATGCATAATAGCATATGACTAAGAAAGAGGTGGTAGAAAGAGAGGTCACGATCACAACTCCTCTAGGTCTGTCCAGGCCAGGGGGAAGGAGGGTGGGACGCAAGAAGAAGGCGAGAAGAAGACAACTAACATGGAACGTTATGGTAAGAACATAACTTCTATATGTTAAGTTGTCTATCTCGCCTTCATTCTTGCTGGATGGGACCGTCCTAGCACCTTGTCCCGGTGGCCTAATGGAACAGACTCCTGAGAACAGTGGAACCAAAGTTAGCTCTATGCCTAGAAGCTAAATCCAACTTATAATGAGAAATAAAAGTGTGAGGAGTAGCCCAAGTAGCCGCTGCACAAATGGTGTCAATAGGCAGTCTGTCTTGGAAGGCTAAAGAAGTAGCCAAAGCTCTGGTGGAATGGGCTTTAGGTTTATTAGGCAATTTCTGTTGTCTAATTTCATATACCAGGGAAATCAAAGATGTTAGCCATCTGGATAATGATACCTTTGAAACTGAAAGTCCCTTTCTGCTTTCCGCATAGGAGACAAACAACTGATCAGATTTTCTGAATTGTTTTGTTCTATCCAAGTAGTACCTTAATTGACGATGAACATCCAGGCAGTGTAACATTTGTTCAGACCTATTGGAATACTCTGGAAAAAAGACAGGGAGGTCAATGTTTTGGTTTAGATTTGATGTTGAAACCACCTTAGGCAAAAAAGACGGGTTAGTTCGTAAGGATATCTGTCCTTATGGAACAAAGATAAGGAGGACGACAACTGAGTGCTTGAAGTTCTGAAACTCTTCTGGCTGATGTAATAGCCACCAGAAAGAGAGTTTTCCATGATAATAATTTCAAGGAACATGAAGCTGCAGGTTCGAAAGGGGAAAGAATCAAAGAAGCAAGAACTAAATTTAGGTCCCAAGGAGAAGGAGGATTTCTTATAGGAGGTCTGAGAAGAAAAACTCCTTTCAAAAAGGCTTTGCAAAGTTTGTGGGACATTAGGGCAGATTCAGAAATACCCACATGGAAGTTAGAAATAGCTGCCAATTGAACCTTAAGAGTAGATGGAGATGAACCTGCATGGAAGAGTTCAGCTAAAAATCAAGGACTAGTTGGATGGAAGCGGTGAAAGGATCTATGTCCTTTCCTTGTGCCCAATATGAGAAGCGTTTCCACTTACTCAGATAAATCTTTCGAGTGGAAGATTTATGGGAAGCTATCAATATATCTCTAACAGAGTGAGATAATTGAGGAAGCCTGGCTACGGTTGGAATTGGAGGAACCAAGCAGTGAGGTTCAGAGAGGGGAGGGAGCGATGAAACTGACCCGACTGATGGATCAAAAGATCTGGAACTAGGTCCAGATTCCACGGTCGCTCAAAAGAAATTGATGTAGAAAGGGGAACCACACTTGTCGAGGCCAGTAAGGAGCAATGAGGATCAATGAGGCCTTCTGAGCGATAGCTTTCTGTATTACTTGAGAGATCAGTGGGAAAGGAGGAAATGCATACAGAAGTCCCGGGCCAAACTTGGACTAGAGCGTCACTGCTGGGTTGGCCAGGTAAAGGGAATAGAGTGAAATATTCTCTGCACTTGCTGTTTTGGGGAGTAGCAAAAGATCGCAGCAAGGCTGACCCCACTTGAGAAAGATTTCTCTCACTACAGAGTCTTTCAGAGACCACTCGTGAGGCATGAGTATAGCTCTGCTCAACTTGTCCGCAATGTGATTGTACTTCCGGGATGTGCGTTGCTATCAGAAAACGTTGGGAAGAAATCGCCCATTGCCACAGTCTGAGTGCTTCTCGACACAGGGGTATGATCTGGTTCCGCCTTGTTTGTTGATGTACCACACTACAGACATATTGTCTGTCTGGATTGCAATCGTTCCCAAGGGAAGAGAGTCTTGAAGGGCTTGCAACACTAAAAGCACTGCTCTCATCTCCAGAACATTTATGTGCAAGTGGCATTCGTTTGGTTGCCATGTGCCCTGGACTGTCCTGCCCTGATAATGCCCCCCCCCCACCCGATCAGGGAGGCATCCGTTGTCAGAGTAGCAACCGGAGGAGGTGGAACAAATGGTCTTCCCGACAGGAGCTGGGGGGGAAGACATCCACCACATGAGATGCTTTTTGCACGCTTGCGTGATCATAATGGTGTGAGACATTGGAAGTTCTTGGTATGACCATTGAGTAAAAAGCATCCACTGAAGGATCCGCATGTGGTATCTGGCCAATGGAAGGAGAGGTATGGCCGCTGCCATGATTCCCAACACCTTTAGAACTAACCTGGCTTTGACTCTGTTGTTGCTGAGAAGAAGTGACACCAGTTTGTGAATGTCTGATATCCTTTGGTTCGTTAGCCTTGCAGACATGTTTATAGTATCTAAATTTGCGCCTATGTAGGTAATAGTACGACAAGGCGACAAAACAGACTTTTCACAATTTATTGAAATACCCAGTTTTTGACAAACGTGAAAAGTATAATCTCTGGCCATCAGAAGGAGATGCTTGGTGGGAGCTGTGAGAAGCCAGTCGTCCAAATATGGAAACACCTGGAATCCTTGTCATCTCAGGTGAGAAGCTACCACTGCCATGCATTTGGTAAACACCCGGGGCAGTGGTGAGACCAAAGGGCAGGGCCCTGAACTGAAAATGACTGGTTCCCAGCCTGAAGCGGAGGAATCTTCTGGAGCGTCTGTTCATTTTATGTGATAGTACGCATCCCGAAGGTCTATAGAGCACATCCAGTTTCCTTTGCCCAAAAGGGAAGAATGGATTGCAGCGTGACCATCCAAATCTTGTTTTCTTGACTGATTTGTTCAAGACACTGAGATCCAAAATCGGTCTCCAGTCCCCTGTTTTCTTTGGAACTAAAACGAACCTTGAGTAGATTCCGGATCCTTGTTGGTCTGCTGGCACTGACTGAATTGCTCTTTTTGCAAGCAGTTTTGAAATTTCCAAAGCTGCTATATCCCTTTGAGCGGGTGGAACATCTGGAAGGGATTTTTTGACTGATTTGGAAAAAGAAGAAAGGGGATAGAATAGCCTTCCGAAATGATGGACTGTACCCATTTGTCTTGAGTCAGGGATAGCCAGGCTTCTGGGTACAGTGACAATCTTCCCCCGACTGCCTCCGAAGATGGGCAGTCGGGCAACACCTCAGGGATGCTGAAAGGGCTTGTCAGGAAAGGCTTCCCGATTGCCCTGGTTCTGCGGACCCCCCCTGCCCCTAGGGCGACGTCTACCATTGTTATTCCCACCTCTGCCTTTGGTAGGAAAACGACTCTGTGCGTCAGGCGAAGTCCCTTGAGATTGTTTACGGAACCACATCTTCCCACCCTTCTGGCCTTTGGGGTAAGGCCTAGAAGGAGTCGAAAAACGGACTCCGACGGCAGAAAGGGTCTTGCCATCAGTCTCGCACCTAGTCAGGGTTTCTTTCACTTGAGGACCAAAGAGAGATGATCCATCAAAAGGGGAGTTCGTGAAAGACGTCTTGAAAGGGTCCAAAATTGCATAGCCGCATCCAGGCGTGCCTGCGTAAGGCTACACCTGTCCCTCGGCTCTGCTCGCTCCATCGGCCGCATAAGAGAGGAGGCGCATGGAGGAGTTGGATATGGAATTAGGGTAGCCAGCTGCGTGTTCATCTTTTCTTGAAACCCGCAGCTGTAGGATCCTTTAACATTTCACTCGCTTCCTTGATCAAGTCCCTTTGAAGACGAGTGAAATGGCACAGGTAGTTCAGCGAACGCATGGTAAATGTCGCTGAGGAGAACATCCGCTTCCCGTACCTATCCATGGACCTAGATTCCTTGTTAGGTGGATGGACAGGCACTGAAGGATCAGCCAGTTCCTTCTTTGTGGCAGCAGCTACCACCATAGCATCCACAGAAACTCCTTTTGATAAAAATTGCTTGTCTGATGGAGCTGTGATGAACTTAGAGGGTCTCCTGGGAGTGGGGTCCATTGAATCAGGAGCCGTCCATGCCTTCTTAGCAACCACCTGCATGAGGGGGTCGAAGGGGACACCCAGGAGGTGGAAGGACGAGAGCCAAACGCCTCAAGATACACAGATTCGTCCTCCGAAGGGTTGAGGGCTGGCCAATTTCCCCTCTGTTTCAGGATCTCCAGAATGTCTGCAAATGAGACATCTTCAGAAGGGGAACGGGGAACCCTCAGAATCATCCAAATCTGTGTCTGGCGTGATAGACTCAGGTGAGTCAATGTGTTTCCTCTTGCACTTCCTCTTCTGAGGGGCTCTTCTGCCAAATCAGGAGAGGGCTGCGAAGAGGATGAAATCCCCACAGGGGGCTCCTGAGGAGCTGGCTCTCTGCGGTCCGGGATGAGGGAGTGAGTCGACTTACCCTGAGGCAGCATAGAGGGAGGGGCGGACGGAGCCGACTGTGGAGTAGAGCCAGGCTCTAACACACTCCGCATGACCTCGAATGCACCCCTGTCAGGCAGAGCCAGAGGTCCCCGCTCCGAGGAGCTAAGAACCCCCCTCGGCACCGACAGTGATGGCTCCGAGGCCGATGTCGGAGCCGAACTCACCAGCGCCGAAGCCCCGAGAGGGAGAGGGGGGTCGGACAAGGGTCCGATGCCACTCACCCCCTCGGAGCCGAGGGAAGTCCGGCGCCGAGATTCTTCCAAAGAAGAAAACGGAGCCGACGACGGAGCCAAAGACAATTGTCTCGGCTCCGAAGTAATCACAGTCTCGGTTCCGACGCGAGCCGGCTGCGAACTCAAGAGAGTCGAAGGAGGAAAAAGTTGATGGACCGGGGCAGGCACCGACTGATGAGTCGGGCTCTGAAGCATCTGGGCTAGTGCCTCGGACTTAAGTAGTCGACTCACTACCCTCTGAAGGTCATGATCGGACAGCCTCGATGACCTAGAGGAATGAGACCTTTGGCTCCGTTCAGACAGCAGGGGAGATCCTGGAGCCGAATGAACGGAGCCAAGAGATGGTGACCTAGACCTCTTCCTGGTTGTCGGCTCAAGGTCTGGTCGGAGCCGACACGGAACTCAATAACCTCGGCTCCGGCCGAGCGAGGAGCCACAGAAACTGTGGACTGAGACTTATCGGCTCCAGCCGGAGCCGATAAAGGCAAAGGTTGAGCAACCTGAGGTCTCGGCTCAGAAGCCGGAGCCGAAGACCTCGATGCCTTAGAGGGCTTCCCTGTTGAAACTGACAGGGAATCCTCTGGCTTCAGTAAGCCTCTAAGAATTAATTTGTTTTTCTTTCCTGCAGGACCCTGGGGCTGAAGCCATGGCACACAGCACAGGAGTCCTGCAGGTGCAAAGGCCCCAGACAATAGACACAAGAAGTGTGAGCGTCTGTCAGAGACATTTTCTGACAGCACGCATCACACTTCTTGAATCGAGACCTTTGCTTCTTTAGACATTTCCTGACTGACAGGTGTACACAAACACACACCCAAACACACAAGTTATACCCTGTCAGGAAAAATAATAATTTTAGTAGTAATACTAGAATTTAAAGTACACTAAACTAAAGTAAACTACAAGAAACACAAACACTCCACTAGGGAAGGGAAGGCCTAAGGGCCCAAAGGAAGAACCAAAGGTTCTTTGGTAAAGAAACGGAAAATTTTAGGGTCGGGGATAAAGTTTTGTAATCTACACTAACTAAGAAAGAAATTTAACTTAAAAGGGGTTTAAAAGAGTAACTTTTACAAGAAAAATTAACACTCACCAGGAACCAGTAGAAGCAACCAACCTCGAAGCTGTAGCGGCAAACGAGATCTGAGGTAACTCTCGCCTAGCATTGTGGGATATAAGGGGAGCCTCGAGCCGGTGGAACCAACTCTCGAGCTTTTAGAGTGGCCGAGTCGGAGCCGAGGTCGGCTCCGAACCCATCCAGCAAGAATGAAGGCGAGATAGACAACTTAACATTAACTGTTCACTAGCTAACTTAACTAATTAAGGTGATGAGCTTCCAACTTAACTGATCTGAACTCAACTGACTGACTGTGATAACTGCCATAGATCTTTATAACAGGTTCCAAACAAAACAAACTGCTGTGAGCGTTCCATCCTCTTAGTGCTGGTTATAGAATGACACTACATTTGATCACCTGACTCTAGTACGGTACACATTCAGAGCTTTTCTAAGATCGCTTGCAGTATTTGAAAGTTATAGAACAATTTCAAAAATTTCTACTCTTCCCTTCCAGAATTCTTTGCATAAACATAAACATTTAATCAGTTTTAATAACACAGTTGATACATTTTTAACATGAGCATATGTATAAGTATGAGTGATAGTCAAATGAAAATTATTTACAAAACTCTAGCTAATTATGCTGGTATATGTTACACATGCACTGCCCTATTCTCCCTGGCACAGATGGCAATTCCTCACATTGTCACATCTCTCTCCCCTTTGAAGACTCAAGCTAGTTTTCAAGTGACCCTGGAAAAATGTTGCTTGAGATAAATGGGCTTGTCTGGGAACACATTAACCTGAGCCTGTGGACATAGCTAACCTGTTGGCTGATAGGTTCTGTGAAAACTTCACTGCCCTGTCCCCACCATGACATCCCTACCACCTATCCCCTACCTTGTAGCTCTAAAGAGCATGTCATAACACCCCTCTCCAAGACCAAAACCACAACATCTATGAGACCTGATAACATCCCATGCTGCATCCTACATGGGCTCAAACAAGAACTAGCAACACCACTGGGTACTCTTTTCAATCATAGGCTTCATCCCAGCTGAATGGAAAATGGCCACAGTTATTCCCTTGCACAAAGGTGGTGCTTCCACTGACTCTGGGAACTATAGACCTAATAGCCTGACTAACCTTATCTGCAAGGCCATGGAGCAAGTCATCATGGACCTTATGAACAAAGATATAGGTAATCTCCAATCACTTGACCCTACTCAGTTGGATTTGTCAAAGGGAGATCATGCCTGTCAAACCTGGTGGACTTATTTGAGACAGTCAGCAAAGTGCTAGACAAGGGAAATATGTGCATACAGCTTACCTAGACATAGCCAAGGCATTTGACACTATCCCCCATTCAGACATCATAGAAAAACTCACCCAGCTAGGTAGCAACCCTTATACCATTAGATGGGTCACTAATTGGTTCACTGATAGAACACATATAGTCAAAATAGAGGAATCCACCTCCAACAGCAGACCTGTAACCAGTGGTTTTCCACAGGGATCAGTCCTGGGACCTCTACTTTTTGGAATCTATTTTTCCGAAGTAAAGGTCTGTGGTTGACAAAGTTGGCTGATGACTGCAAACTGGGAGCAGTTATAGAATCTCCAAATGATGTCAACATCCTACAAGAGGGTATTACACAAACAAATGATTGGTGCCAAAGTCATGGCCTTAAACTCAATGCAAAGAATGTATTATCACTTTTGCTAAGAGTGATGTTCCTGCTAACTACTACATCAATAGCAACACCCTAAGTGCTCACTCAGTGATGAAAGACCAGGGGACACAGGTTGACAGCAATCTTCCCTTTGATCACCATGTCTCCACAGTGGTAAGAAGGACATTCTATATCACTCATCTCATAAGTAAGGGCATTGCCTCCAGAAATAAAGAAGTTATAACCTCCCTGTAGCCTTCCCTCATCAGGTCAATAATTGAGTACGATGCCTCTTTTGGTATGTACCTTTCCAGATATCTGCAGCAGTCGGAGAAACCACAAAGGTTCCTCACAAGGAAAATTCAAGTTCTTCAGCATCTGTCCTATGTGGATCATCTGAAATCACTGTCAGTTTATTCTGTTTCATACAGACTACTCGGAGGCAATCTCTGACCCTGCTTTATTGGAAATGCTGCGTATCTGCAAGTCAAATGGTACATGGGTTACTCACTCTAAAGACCTTAACCTGGTATGTGACATTAATAGAAGCTGCTGGAGGGACAGATTTGTCTCCCAGATGTTACCACACCTTTGGAACAGACTCTCACTTCATGTCAGAGTATGTCATTGGCTGTCTTCAAATGCAATCTGTACAACTGGCTGGATAACCGTAAATTCAGCCTGGGGGTTCTACGTGTATCTGTCTTGGACATGGGCATTAGGTGCTAATCATGGAAACAAAGGTAGAACTTGACTATGCTCGTAAGGGCCCTAGGGCCATTAGCCTAGTAACTTCCTATGATCCTATACCCTGTCTTGGGAGTCCATCTGAATTGGCACTGCTGTAATCTGGACTGGCTAACACAGGGGGTCCTACCAAAGCCCATTTCAGCTTTTGGAATGCCTGCTCACATGCTGGGGTCCACACTACCTTTTCTGGCCTGTCTTTCCTTGTCAAGTCTGTGAGGGGAGCAGCTATTGTACAGTAATTGGGAAAGATCTTTCTGTAGTACCCTGGTGTCCCCAAAAATGCCCTCACTTGCTTTTTGGTAACAGGGGCAGGCCATACCTGAATAGCTTCCACTTTGGCAGGTTATGGCTTAATCTTACCACTCCCCACTCTATGTCCCAGGTAGGAAACCTCTTTAATACCCACCTGACACATACTGGGCTTAATGGTCAACCCTGCCTTTGCAGTCTGCCCAAGACCTCCCTGATATGCTGAGGCTTCATCATGTTAGCATAGTACAATGTGTGGTCTTACCTCCAGCCTAACAGGTTTACCATGTAATTAACATTACTGACCTTCCTTATCACTTTGAAGGGTTCCTTACAACCTGCCTGCATCTTATTATGTCTGACAGGAATGAGCACCATAATCTCCTGTCCCACATAATCTCGGGCTCGAGCATGCTGTTATTCCCGCTTTCTGGCTCCCTCACCTTTTGTTCCCCACATTGCTCATACCAGACCTTTTTCTGCTTCTTGGGCTCCTGCCAGGTTTTCCTTGGCCAAGCCCATGAGCTCCCTAAGCCTTGCCCTGAGGTTTAGAACATATGCCACAACAGACTCCTTGTGGGATTCACACTCACCCTCCCACTCATCACAAATCAAATCTAAAGTCCCCCTAACCCTATGACCATACAGCAATTCAAAGAGTGAAAAACCTGTGGATTCCTGGGGTAACTCTTTGTATGCAAACAATAGATGGGGCAAATATTTGTCCCACTTTCACTTAAACTGGTCTGCAAATGCCTGTAACATGGTCTTTAGTGTAGAGTTTAACCTCTCCACAAAACCATTAGTCTGGGGGTGGTATTTAGGTGCTTCACCCACAATGCTTACACAGACAAGCCAGCAGGTCTGACATAAAATTGGCACCTCTGTCAGTTAGTATTTCTGTTGGGAAACCTACCCTGCTGAAAAACTCTAACAAAGCATTTGCCACCTCCTCTGCTCGATGGAGTACAGAGCCACCACCTCAGGGTATCTAGTAGCACAATCTACTACCACCAGGATATACTTCTTCCCTGTGGAACTTGGAGTACTCACAGAATACCCACAATACCCATAACTACTTTCTGAAATGGCTCCTGAATCACAGGCAAAGGCATCAGCGGATCTTTGACCTTGTCCCCTGCCTTGCCTACTTTTGGCACTACTCACAGGTCCTGCAGTACCCTGTTACATTCTTTAGAACCCCAGGTCAATAAAAGTTCTGCATAATACATCTCTTGGTATGCTTTATGCCCATATGACCTGGAAAAGGAATGTCACAGGCTATGGCTGAAAGTGCCAGATAGTAGGATCTGGGCACTACCGACTGCTGTATTAGCTGACCATCTAGATCTCCCTCAGAGGTCCACTCTCTGTACAGTAGCCCTTTGTTCCAGTATACAGACTCCCCTTTTCCCGCAGACAACTTGCTACTGGCATGCTGTTATTCCCGCTTGCTGGCTCCCTCACCTTTTGTTCCCCACATTGCTTCAGTTGACATTTGTATGCTACATAAGCCGTCTGGTTACTTTTAAAACATCTAATCACCGATACTGGCCGTGTACCTGAACTAGTGGTTTCCCCTGTTACTGGTAGACACTGCTGAGGTGGATTAGGCTGCCCACCATGGGTTCACTTATATCCATGTGCAGTACTGGGTATCCCCTTCTTGTTTAATGATGTCCTGTTTGTGAAGTAGAGATCCCCTATTCTCCCCAGTTCATCTTCAGAGTTAAATTTTCAGTCTGCCAATCAGATTCTTATGTCCTCAGGCAAAGTATTAAAGGCTTGTTCCCTCACCAAAAGGTCTGCCAAAATTTCAAAAGGTGGTGACCTGACACCCGCTCACCCACCTATAGAAATAAGTGCTTAATTCAGTAATATAATCACATACACTTTAATCTGCTTTGCATCTATGTTCACAAAACTTTTTTCTCTAAGCTTCAGGTGTTAACTTATAACAGTTCAGTAAACATTGTTTCACTCTATCATAGTTTAAACAATCAGTATCACACAATTTAGAAAAAAGAAGATGTGAAGTTGTTAAATCTCACCGTTTATTCTCACTGATGGGTTCGGAGCTGATCCTCGGCTCCGACACGGCCGATAGCAAAGCTCAAGGTTTGCCAGTAGCTCGAGACCAAGCCCCTTATCCCACAATGCACTGCTGGAATTACCTCAGATCTAGTTTGCCGCGGCAAGAGAGATCTCGGTGATCCAGCTAGCTTGGACCATTTGTGATAGAAAAAACAGCAAGTTCTTATAAAAAAATCTTTCTTTTTGTTTTAGAGGATAGTTGTGTATTAGTGTTTAAATATTTGATAATAGTTTCTATAGTTCTGCATAGATAGTGCCCTGTTGGCTAGTTGTTTTGTGTGGGCCTTTAGCCCTATTTAGACTTATTAATCTTCTTAGTCAGAGTTTTTCTCTGTGGGCTTCTTTAGCCCTGTATTTGTAAACTATAATTGTTATAGATAGTGCCCAGATTGGGCTTAGTTACTTTGTGGGTCTTTACAAGTAAAGATTTTACTGTCTTAAGTTTTTGCAGTATACTAGTTTGTTTTACCTTAACTATGTTGGATGACAAGGAAAATCCCATCCTAAATCGGGATTCAAGAAATGCCCAGATTGTGGGCAGAAAATGTCCATCACTGACGGACACATTCAATGTGTCTACTGTCTGGGGGCTAAACACCTCCAAGACACTTGCAGCATTTGCCATTCCTTTTCTTCAAGAGTCCTCTTGGAGAGAAGGAGGAAGCTAATAGATAGGGGATTGCTACAGCAATCCTTTTCTGAGGTGTTGAGTAGCCATGAGGGTACTAGCATGTCCTCAAAATCCAAATCTTCAGACAAAGTGGCAAAAAAGGCAAAAATTTCAGAAGGAGGGTCATCGGTTCCACAGACCTCGGAACTGAGTGTATCTTTGATTCGGAGCCAGCTCTCAGTATTGGAGCCAGTCTCTGAAGTTCCTTCTTCTCCTCTGCTTCAGTCAGCACCTTCGGTGCATTCTGCTAAGTCCTCAGTCAGCCTTTCAGATTTGGACATGGATCGACTAGTGCAGAAGCTTTTACAGGCACCAGGACTTGCCAAATTATTGTCGGCCCCGACCAACTCATCGGTGCCAAAGACCATGGAACCGGATTTGTCTACTTCTCCTCCGAGCCGTACTGGACTCTCGGAGCCGAAGGAAACTGAACCAATGATTGTCAAACCCTTGGAGCTGATACCCGCACTGGTGTTATCGGCTCCATCTACTTGGATGTCCTTGGCGCTGACCGAGGACTCTAGGAGCCGACCATCGGGTCCGGGGAGGGTAGTCGAACTGATTTGTCGGTGCCGACTCTTTCTCTCGGGCTTCGGCTCGGATGAGCTCGGCTCCTACCTCGGGCTCGGAGCCCACGGTTTCAGTGCAGGTGGATCGGACGGTACTCTCGGGTCCATCCACTCCTTCTCGTCGGAGCCATGGTGCCTTCAATGCTATGAGGAGAGTTTTGTCTCCAAAGACAAGGTCAGCATCGGTTCAGCCTTCCCTCTCCCCTCAAGCTCCTGTGTCTGCTTCTTCATCTACTGGTCCCTCTAAGTGTAGAGACCCCAAGCCTCAAGTACCCCCACAGGGCATCCCCTGCTCTTCTGAGACCTCTACAGATCCACCCACTGAGGAGGTGCCCAGGAAGAGACTGTGCAAGAGGAGGCACTTTGACTCCCCACAGGAGTCTTTGACATCTAACACAGATTTGGATGAGTCAGAAGGGTCCCCTCGATCCCCCTCTGAGGATATCTCCTTTGCAGAGATACTAGAGATCCTTAGTCAGAGGAGCGATTGGAAGTCCAAGACCCCTACTGAGGATGAGTCCATGCCCTTGAAGGCTTTTGGGTCTCAACCTTCCACTTCTTGGATGTCTCCTCCTTACGATGAGCTCATGGAATTGATCTCTCGTAAGGCGTGGGAGTCACCAGAGGCCATGGAACCTGTTCCTCATAAGCTCAATAAATTCATGTCTGCCCCAGTGGACAAGCCATTTTTGACAAAGGAAGTGCCTGTTGATGCCATGGTGGTAGCTGCAGCCACCAAAAAGGAAGTGTCTGAGACATCCACATCTATCCATTCTCCTAACAGAGATTCTAGGGTCATGGATAGATATGGGAAACGCATGTTTAGTTCAGCGACTTTTTCTCTGCGATCACTGAACTACTTAACCCACTTTACGAGACTACAAAGAGATCTCCTGAAAGAGCTAGGAGATACTCTCCAGGGTACGGTAGCTGCAGGGGTGGATGACAAAGTCAATGCCCAGCTCGCTACCCTAAACTCAGTGGTAAATTCGTCCATGCGTCTCATATCCTATGCAGCTGATGGTTCAAGTAGAGCCGCTAGTTCGGGCATTGCTCTTCGAAGACAAGCCTGGATGCGTCTCTATTCCTTTGCGGAACCCTTTAAGTCTTCCTTTATTAACACCCCATTCGATGGCTCATCACTGTTTGGGCCTAAAGTAAAGGAAACTTTAACCAGGTGTGAGCAGGAAGGCAAGACCTTATCTGCCGTTGGAGTCTGTTTTTCTACCCCTACTCAGCCCTACCCCAAGGGCCCTAGGGAAGGGAAAATGTGATTCCGAAAAGCACAGGGAGCCTTTCAGGACACAAGTGGAGAAACCCCCTCTAGAGGCAGAGGGGGGGTTATAATGGAAGATGCCACCCCCGCGGCAGAGGGGTCCACAGCAACAGGGTGACAGGGGCAGTTCTCCGGTTAACCCTACCAGCTCCCCTGAAAGGGGGCCCGACTGTTCGGCTTTGGAGGCAGTCGGGGGTCGCTTATCTTTGTACCCAGAAGCCTGCCTAAACATAACAACAGATACATGGGTACAAAGCATCATTTCCAGAGGATATTTCATACCGTTCTCTTCCCCTTTCATTCCTGTAAAGAGAATCCCAAATGTTCCACCCAATGTCAGGGAACAAGCAATCGTAGATGTCCACAGATTGCTAGAAAAAAGAGTCATCCAACCAGTCCCAGCAGACCAAGTTGGTTTCAAAACTTACTCAAGATTCTTTTTGGTCCCAAAGAAAACAGGGGACTGGAGACCTATCTTGGACCTCAGCAGACTCAACCAGTTTGTAAAGAAAGAGAAGTTCCGAATGGTAATGCTTCAGTCCATTCTTCCCTTCCTAGGGAAAGGTGATTGGATGTGCTGCATAGATCTCAAGGACGCATACTATCACATAAAGATGAACAGACGCTCCAGAGATCATCTGCGTTTCCGGCTGGAAGCCAATCATTACCAGTTTTGAGCCCTGCCCTTTAGTCTCAATACAGCCCCCAGAGTGTTCACCAAATGCATGGCAGTGGTCACGGCTCACCTGAGATGTCTAGGATTCCAGGTGTTTCCATACCTAGATGATTGGCTCCTCACTGCTACCACTAGGCATCAATTGACTCAGGCAACACAATACACTCTGACACTCTACCATCAATTAGGCATTACAATCAACTTCAAAAAGTCTGCCTTATCGCCATCGCAGCATACCATTTTTATAGGAGCAGAGTTAGATACCTCAACTCCCACTCTATGTCTTCCTATCGAAAGAGTCTCACTTCTCCGCCAACACGTCAACTCACTGGTGTCAAAGAACAAAGCTACAGCAGCAGAGGTCTTGAAGGTGCTAGGTTTGATGACGGCAGCAATCCTGGCTATACCACTCGCAAGGATGCATATGCAAATTCTTCAATGGCTCCTCTTTGCTCAGTGGTCGTACCAGAAACTACCGATGCACCACATGATTCTCATCACGGATTCTTGCAAGAGAGACCTTTGGTGGTGGTTGACGTCTCTTCATGTCATAATCGGAAGACCCTTTGTCCCCCCCAGTAGCCACTGTGACCACGGACGCTTCCCTGATAGGGTGGGGAGGGCCATTTTCAGGGAAAGACTGCCCAAGGCACATGGACAGATCAAGAATCACATCTGCACATCAATGTTCTAGAGTTGAGAGCAGTACTTCTGGCATTGCAGTACTTTCAGGACTCTCTCCCTCTAGGGACTATTGCAATTTAGATGGACAACATGTCAGTAGTCTGGTACTTTAACAAGCAAGGCGGAACCAAGTCTTACCCCCTTTGTTGAGAAGCCGTCAGGGTCTGGCAATGGGCTGTGTCGTCCCAGCATTTTCTGTTAGCAATGCACATCCTGGGGAAATCCAACGTGATAGCGGACAAACTAAGCAGGGCGATATTACTCCCTCACGAGTGGTCTCTCAAACAACAGGTTACGGAGTTGATTTTCCACAAATGGGGCCAGTCTTGCTGCGACCTCTTTGCCAGCCACATCAATTCAAAATGCAGAAGCTACTTTGCCCTAATACCACCTCCTGGTCATCCCCCAAGAGATGCACTTTTACACGATTGGCCCCTGGGTCTCCTTTATGCATTTCCACCCTTCCCATTGATACCCAGATTTTTACAGAAAGCAAAATCACTGGGAAGGACTGTTATCCTCATAGCCCCCTACTGGCCTCAACAGATTTGGTTCCCGTTTCATCTGTTGGAAGATCCATGGATCCTGGACCCAGTTCCGGACCTTCTGACGCAGCCGTCAGTGGACCTCCATCCTTCACTGCAGTCCCTGAAACTGACTGCTTGGCTAAT
>NC_056741.1:1259230660-1259319273 GCF_019279795.1 Protopterus annectens | reverse complement strand
AAAGGGTGCAAAATTGCATAGGAGATTCAGCACCTGTCCCTGCGGCCCTGCTCACTCCATCAGCCGCATAAGAAATGAGGCGCATGGAGGAGTTAGCTATGGAGTTCAGGGTAGCCAGCTGAGTGTTCATCTTATCTTGAAAACCCGCAGCTGTAGGATCCTTGAACAAGTCACTCGCTTCTTTGATCAAGTCCCTTTGAAGACGAGTAAAATGGCATAGGTAGTTCAGCGAACGCATAGCAAATGTCGCTGACGAGAACATCCGCTTCCCGTACCTGTCCATGGACCTAGATTCCTTGTTAGGTGGATGGACAGGTACTGAAGGATCAGCTAGTTCCTTCTTAGTGGCAGCAGCAACCACCATAGCATCCACAGATACTCCTTTTGTCAAGAACTGTTTGTCTGCTGGTGCCGTTATGAATTTTGAGGGTCTCCTGGGAGTGGGGTCCACTGAATCAGGAGCCGTCCATGCCTTTTTAGCTACCACCTGCATGAGGGGTCAAAGGGGAGACACCCAGGAGGTGGAAGGGCGAGCCAAACGCCTCAAGGTACACAGATTCATCCTCAGAAGGGTTGAGGGCTGGCCAATTTCCCCTCTGTTTGAGGATTTCTAGAATGTCTGCAAAAGAGACATCTTCAGAGGTGACGGACTCAGGTGAGTCAATGTGTTTCCTCTTACACTTTCTCTTCCGAGGGGGCTCTTCTGCCAAATCAGGAGAGGCCTCGAAGAGGATGAGATCCCACAGGGGTTCCTGAGGAGCTGGCTCTCTGCGGTCCGGGATGAGGAGTGAGTCGACTTGACCTGAGGCACCGTGAGAGGAGGGGCGGACGGAGCCGACTGTGGAGTAGAGCCAGGTTCTAACACACTCCGCATGACCTCGAACGCACCCTGTCAGGCAGAGCCAGAGGTCCCGCCCGAGAAGCTGAGAACCTCCCTCGGCACCGACAGTGATGGCTCGAGGCGATGTCGGAGCCGAACTCACCAGCGCCAAGCTCCGAGAGGAAGCGGGTCGGACAAGGGTCCGATGCCACTCACCCCTCGAGCCGACGAGGAAGTCCGGCGCCGAGATTCTTGAAAGAAGAAATCGGAGCCGACGGCGGGCCGAACATCTGTATCGGGTTCAAATGCCCGGCTCCAAGCTCGGAGTCGGAGGAGGAACATATTGATGGACAGGGGCAGGCATCGACTGATGAGTCGGGCTCTGAAGCATTTGGGCCAGTGCCTCGGACTTAAGAAGTCGACTCACTACCCTCTGAAGGTCATGGTCCGACAGCCTCGATGACCTAGAGGAGTGAGATTTATGGCTCCGTTCAGACAGCAGAGGAGATGCTGGAGCCGAATGAACGGAGCCAAGGGATGGTGACCTAGATCTCTTCCTAGATGTCGGCTCCGAAGGTCCGGTCGGAGCCAACAAGGGAATTTCTAATACCTCGGCTCCAGCCGGAGCCGAGGGAACCACAGAAAATAGAAGTTATGTCCTTACCATAACGTTCCATGTGGAGTGTTCATCTCGCCTTTGTTCTTACACATGGGTTCGGAGCCGATCCTCGGCTCCGTGCCGGCCTCTTGCAAGCTCTGCATCGAGAAGAAGCTCGAGACAATCTAATACCCACAATCCCCCTCTGCCTTTACCTCAGATCTAGTTTGCAAGCAAACCAATCTCCAGAGAGAGCACATTCATACTTACATCACATATGCCCAGAAATAAGAATCTATACATAACAATATACATAGAAAGACAAATAGACATATATATATATATATATATATATATATATATATATATATATATATATATATATATATGCCAACTATGTACACAATATTTGAAGCAGCAGCAGCAGGATGTTCCTGGCCAGGCATCAAAAGAACGTTCTTCTTAGGTCGGGAGGGTGGGAATGTAAGCCCAAAGGCGAGACGAACACTCCACATGGAGCGTTATGGTAAGGACATAACTTCTATATGTGATAGTGTTCAATCTCGCCGTTGTTCTTACACATGGGTAGCGTCCTAGCTCCTTGTTCCTGAGGAACTCACGGAAGGACGTTCTTGAGCACAGTGGAACCAAAGGTTGCCCTGTCCCTAGAAACCTTGTCTACCTTATAATGAGAAATGAATGTATGTGGTTTAGACCAAGTAGCAGCCGCACAAATAGCGTCTAGTGGTAGGCGAGCTGCATGAGCCAGGGATGTAGACACTGACCTTGTGGAATGTCCTTTGGGTTTGTGCAAAAGAGTTTGATCTGAAGAATCATAGACATAGATGATACAATCAGTTAACCACTTAGAAAGAGTTCTTTTGGTAACTGCTAGTCCTTTCCTGCTATCAGCAAAAGCCACAAAGAGCTGATCAGTTTTTCTGTGATCTTTTGTTCTAGCCAAGTAAAATCTTAGTTGTCTGTGAACATCTAATTTGTGTAACATATACTCCATTTTGTTGGAGTGATTTTTGAAGAAAGTGGGTAATTCAATGGACTGATTAATATTGTTAATAGAACACACTTTAGGGAGGAAGGATGAATTGGTTCGAAGAGAAACTCTGTCAGAGTGAAAGATCAAATAAGGGTGCTTGATGGAGAGAGCCTGAAGTTCAGATACTGCTAAGCGAAGTAATGGCTACCAAAAAGAGAGTCTTCCAGGACAAAAATTTTAATGGGCAAGAAGAGGCAGGTTAAAAGGGGGGGGCAACATTAATTTAGATAACAACAAGTTTAGACTCCAAGGTGACGTAGGAGATCTGACTGGTGGTCTAATATGAAAAACCCCTTTAAAAGGCTTTACAAAGTCTGTGAGCCAAAACAGGAGCCCCACATTCTTCCACATGGAAATTTGAAATGGCAGCCAATTGAACTCTTAGTGTAGCAGGAGAAGCACCCTGATGGAATAAGTCCGTTAAAAACTCTAATATTTTATTCAAAGGAGCTATAAAGGATCCACTTGGTGTGTATTCCAGAATACAAATCGCTTCCATTTACTAGAATATGTTTTAGTAGTGGAAGCTTTATGAGAAGCCACCAATATATCCTGGACTGCTGGTGACAAAAGATCAGACCTGGCTAAGTTGGGGTGGAGCAGCCAAGCTGCTAGATGGAGGGACAGGAGGCGGGATGGGGAGCCCCTGACGAGTGAGTCAATAGATCTGGCTCTGGGTCCAGAATCCAGGGTCCCCGAATGCAGTGTGTCTTCAGGAAGGGAAACCAAATTTGACGAGGCCAGAATGGGGCAATGAGGATAATTGTCCTGTGTAGGTTTCTGGCTTTCTGGAGAAACTTTGGTATCAGAGGAAATGGAGGAAATGCGTACAGGAGTCCCGGGGCCAATCGTGAACCAGTCGTCCCTGGGGACTTCCCCTGGAGGGTAATAGGGCACAGTAGCTCCTGCATTTGGCGTTCATTGGAGCAAACAGATCGCAGGAAGGCTGGCCCCGTCACGAAAAATCCTTTTCGCTACTGACTGTTTTAGGGACCACTGTGCGGTAACAGAATTGCTCTGCTCAGCCTGTTGGCTATGACGTTGGATGACCCGGGATGTGTTGCCATTAGAAAGCGACCGTGGACTCCGCCCACTGCCAGATTCTCATGGCCTCTCTGCATAGCTGATAGGATTTGGTTCCCCCTCCGTTAAGTATCCACCAGACTACAGACATGTTGTCCGTCTGAACTGCAATAGTTCCCAGAGGAAGAAGGGGAGCAAAGTGTTGCAACGCTAGAAACACTGCCCTCAACTCTAGAACATTGATGTGCAGATTGTACTCCAAATTGGTCCATTAAGCCTTGGACTGTCTGTCCCTGAAAGATGCCCCCACCCTATCAGGGAAGCGTCCGTGGTCACCGTAACTGTGGGCGGGTAGCACAAATGGTCTCCCCTTGGAAAGGTTGCGTTTGAAGCCACCAGTTTAGATCTGTTTTGCATGTCTTCGTTATAAGAATCTCGTGTGTTAGAGGTAGTTGTTGAAACGACCATTGTGCAAACAGTAGCCATTGTAGGACTCTCATGTGCAGCCTTCCCAAGGGTATTGCAATAAGGGAGGCTGACATGAGTCCCAACACCTTCAGTACCAGTTTTGCAGGAGATTTCCTTGACAAGAGTAGAAGACGTATATGAGTCTGAAGTGATAGTATCCTTTCTGGGGGAAGTCTTAGAATTAACTGACGTGTGTTTAATTCTGCTCCTATGAATAAGATATTTTGTGATGGCTGAACTTTTAGTTATGTACTCACCATAACTTCAGATGTTTGGGATCCATCTCGCCTACATTCTGACTGATGGGTTCGGAGCCGATCCCTCGGCTCCGACTCGGCACGCTTATGCCAAAGAGCAAAGTCTCTTATTGGCTGAGCTTACTATATCCCAGGATGCACCACTACCAGTCCCCCAGATCTAGTTTGTCCGCATACATGCACACATGCACGCCCTGCTTATATAACATCGTCAGATGAAACAAGATAAAACAGTAGAACTCAAAACCGTTCAATCTCTTCTGATCTCCAAGGCAGGGGAAGGAGGGTGGGTATTAGGAATGTAGAGATGGATCCCAAACATCTGAAGTTATGGTGAGTACATAACTAAAAGATGTTATGTGATCCTATCTCGCCTACATTCTGACTGATGGGACAGCGTCCCTAGCACCTGAATCCTGGGTGGCTCACTGGAAAACACTCCTGAGTACCGTGGAACCAAATGATGCTCGCCCTTTAGATGCCACATCCAATTTATAGTGGGAAATGAAAGTGTCTGATGGTTGACCAAGTAGCATAGCACAAATCTCCGATATAGCAAGCTTGGAATGAAAGGCTATAGAAGTCGCCATAGCTCTGGTGGAGTGAGCTTTGATAGATGTTGTAGGTTGCTTATTCGAAGAAGAATATGCCTGAGTTATACAATCTCTAATCCATTTGGAGATAGTAGCTTTTGTGATGGTTTTACCCAATTTATTGTCTGAGAAGGACACAAACAATTGGTCTGACTTACGAAATTGCTGAGTCCTGTCTAAATAGAAGCGCAATTGCCTGTGAACATCCAATTTATGGAGAGTGTATTCTGCTTCACTGGAGAATTTTGGGAAGAAAACTGGTAGCTCTAGAGATTGTTGAAGACAAAGATTAGAACAGACCTTTGGGACAAAGGATGGATTAGGCCTAAGTGATACTCTGTCCTTGTGGAAAATCAAGTACGGCGGTTTAATAGATAGGGCTTGAAGCTCTGAAACTCTTCTTGCAGAAGTAATTGCAACTAAGAAGGCAGTTTTCCAAGACAGATATTTTAACTCACATGTAGCAGCCGGTTCGAAGGGGGGAGATGTTAATGCACAAAGCACCAAATCAAGATCCCACGGCGCAGGATGAAAACTGGGGGTCTTAACAGGCCCGCACCTTTAATAAAGGTCTTGCATAATCTGCTACTCATCAATGGAGGATCCATGGATTCGTGGAATTTAGAGATAGCCGCCAGTTGGACTTTAATAGTAGAGACAGAAGATCCTTGATTAAACAGGGATGTTAAGAATTTCAAAACTTCCGGGATCGGAGCAGTGATAGGGTCTAAGCCCTTGAAATGAGCCCAGATAGCAAACCTCTTCCACTTACTGAGGTACAATTTGTTAGTGGTGGGTTTGTGGGCCGAAGATAAAATTTGAATAACTTCCGGGTCTAATGTGTGACTTCTGACCAAGGTCGGAAGTGGAGGAGCCAGGCTGTCAACTTCAAGGAGTGTAGGGACTGATGCTGTCGTCCCGACTGATGGATTAGCAGATCCGGAGTTAGATCTAACGTCCAAGGATTGTCCACCGCATGTTTCTTCAGGTAGGGAAACCATACCTGACGAGGCCAGTATGGAGCAATCAGTATCATTGTGGACCCCAATTGAGAAGCTTTCTGAATGACTTTGGAGAGAAGTGGTATCGGAGGAAAGGCATAAAGTAGCCCTGATGGCCAAGGTTGTGCTAGAGCATCCAAAGCTGCTTCCCCTTGATGTGGAGTCAAGGAGAAGAACCTTGTGCACTTCGTGTTTAGTGGCGTTGCAAATAGATCGCAGCACGGCGTTCCCCATATCCTGAAAACCTGAGCTGCTACTGTTTCGTTTAGGGACCACTGGTGGGGAGAGAGAATTGTCCTGCTCAATTTGTCTGCCAATATATTTGATTTCCCCGGAATGTGGGTCGCTACCAAGAAACGGTTGGTAGCTACCATTCCCACACCCTCATGGCCTCTCTGCAAAGGGGGTAAGATCTGGTCCCTCCTTGTTTGTTTAGATACCAAACCACCGACATGTTGTCTGTGTGGATGGCGATGATGCCCTGAGGAAGAAACTTGTGTAAGGCCTGTAGGGACAGAAGTACAGCCCTCATCTCCAACACATTGATGTGGAGAAGAGCTTCGTCTGGAAGCCAGGAGCCCTGAACTAACCTGCCCAGACAATGCCCCCACCCTATCTGGGAGGCATCTGTCGTCAGGGTAACCACTGGAGAGGAATAACAAAGGGCTTCCTTGATTTAGATTGGATGTCTGAAGCCACCAGCGAAGGTCCCGTTTGTATGTTTCTGTAATCATGATGGGATGATTGCTGGGAAGGTCCTGTAAGGACCATTGCGTTGACAATAGCCACTGAAGAATCCTCATGTGCAATCTTGCCAGAGGAACTAGAAGAACCGTGGCAGACATTGAACCTAAAACTTGTAGGACCATCCTGGCTGGGGCTTTGGATCTTGAAATCAGAGCTTGAACTTGGCCCTGTAAAGTTTGGATCCTTTCGGTAGGAAGAAAAGCAGCATCAATTTTGAGTCTATCTCTGCTCCTATGAACCTTATGCTGAGAGGGCAGCAAGACAGACTTTGACCAATTGAATGTAATCCCCAGGAAGCACCCAGGAGATGGTGGCATTGAGGTTGTCCATTAGTAGATGCCTGGTGGTGGCAGTCAGGAGCCAGTCGTCCAGATAGGGAAACACTTGGAATCCAAGACTTCTCAGGTGAGCAGTCACTACTGCCAAACACTTGGTGAACACCCTGGGGGCTGTGGTGAGACCAAAGGGCAGTGCACAAAATTGGAAATGACTGACTCCCAGGCTGAAGCGCAGATACCTCCTGGACACCTGATGTATCGGGTATGTGATAATAGGCATCCTTGAGGTCTATGGAGCACATCCAAACATCCTTCTCCAACAATGGGAGAATGGATTGTAACGTGACCATTCGGAATTTGGATTTCGTGGATTGGTTCAGTCTGCTGAGATCCAAAATTGGTCTCAGGTCCCCTGTCTTTTTTGGCACTAAAAAGAACCTGGAGTAATTTCCGGATCCGATCTGGTCTGTGGGGACCGGTTGGATGACTCCTTTTTCTAGCAGCTTTAAAGCTTCTGCGGCTGCAATTTCCCTTTGACTGGGTGGTGGGTCCGGGATTTTTTTGGACGGTGGGGGTGAACATGTGAATGTGATGGTGTAACCTCCGGCAATGATCCGAAGCACCCATCTGTCCTGAGTGATTGACTCCCAGGCTTTTAGGTGCTTGGCAAAACGGCACCCGACTGGCTCCAGAGCAGCACAGCCGGGCAATCCCTCATGATGTGTGGGAGGCTGAAGAGCCACGAAAGGACTCGCGGTCTCCAGAATTGCAGGGCCCTCTGCCGCCTCTGGGACGGCATCTCCCAGAAAAATTTCCCCGTCCTCTGCCTCTGGAAGGGGAATCTTCCTGCTGTTGAGGAAAAAACTTACGTGATTTACGGAACCACATCTTCCCCCCTCCTTTAGCCTTGGGATAAGGCAGAAAGGGAGTGGAATAACGGGCACCTACGGCAGATAAAGTTTTTCCCTCTTGCTCACAGCGGGTAAGTGTGTCCTTAACCTTAGGTCCAAACAAAGAGGACCCATCAAAGGGAGCGTTGGCGAAGGAAGACTTGAAGGCCTCCGCAAACTGACACAAGCGGAGACAGGCTTGTCTCCGTGAGCAACTCCTGTGCCTGCCGCTCTACCCGCCTTCGGCATAGGAAATGAGCCTCATGGATGAGTTAGAAATTGACGTAAGGATAGCCAACTGAGAGCTAACCGACTGGGCTAGCTGCTCAGGCAGGTTACCGAGAGGAATCTGACAGCTCCTTGACCAGATCCCTCTGAAGCCTAGTAAAATGTGCCAAATAATTCAGAGACCTTAAAGTAAAGGCCGCTGAAGTCAGGGTGCTTCCCATACCTGTCCATGCTCCTAGACTCCTTATTAGGAGGATGGACGGATGTTAACGCCTCTGCCACGTCCTGTTGTGTAGCAGATGCCACCACCATGGCATCTACAGCCACGCCTTTAGTGAGGAACTCCTTCGGGTGGGGCAGACAAAAATTTATTAGGACGAGAAGGGACTGGTTCCACGGTATCTGGATGTTCCCACGCCCTTCGACAAACTAAATCCAGGAGCTCGTCGAAGGCGGAGACACCCAGGAGGCGGAGGCTGAGCCCCAAAGGCCTTGAGGAGCACTGACTCATCAGCAGAGGGTTTGGATATCCAGCCGCCTCGTTGTTTGAGGATCTCTAAGATGTCTGCAAATGAGACATCATCCGAGGGCGACTTGGGGACCCCTCCGCATCATCAAGATCAGTGTCGATGTAATAGACTCGGGGAGTCCACGTGCTTCCTCTTGCACGATCTCTTCCTTGGGGTTCCTCCGAAGACAACTCGAAGAACCCTCAGGAGGAGGGAACCCCAATAGGGGTAACCTCAGGCCCAGGGCTCCGCTGCTACGGACAGGGAACTGCCAAAGACCCAGTCTCCACGCCCAGGGAAGGTGCCGGTAAAGCCGGAGAGATGGCGAAGACTTGGCCAAAGCACTCCTCATAGCTCTGAAAGCCGGACCCCCAGAATCCTGGGAGTGTTCGGCCCCCGGAGCCATGATAGTAGACGGAAGTCCCAGCCGGCACCGAGAGGAGGCTCGGAACCAAAAGCATAGGTCCCAAACATCACCCCGGTCCAGCGAAGAAGTCCGTGTACCAAACTCGGACCCGAAGGCCCGGGTTGGAGTAAGGGTCAGAGCCGACCCTAAGATCTCCACCGGCTCCAACAACACCGGCTCCGACGGAGCCGGGCGTCGGAGGAGGAATAGCAATAGGATGGGCATGGGCTATCGGCTCCGAAGCCAACTGGGTCGGAGCGAAACAAATTTTGAAAGACTGGGGACTGGAACAGTCTTTGGAGCACCCTGTCTATATCCGAATCCGACAACCTCAAGACTTAGAGGATACTGAACGGGTTGAGATGGCCTCTCCAGCGGCCCCAAAGGGCTAGGGGACCGCCCGAGGCGACTCGATGACTATCGGCCGAAGGAATACCCACACTAGTTTCCATCGGTGCCGAGGAGGACTTGGCCAAGGAGGAAGTGTCTGAGCGGGCACCCTTGTCGGCTCCGAGACCAGTGGAGCCGAAGGTGACCCGCCTCGATGCCCCAGCCATCGGCTCGAAGCCAGAGGAGTCGAGACTGGTGGCATCGAGGCAGACCGTTCCGCCTCGGCTCCAAGTCCTTGGAGCGAAGGAGAAGCCTGCCTATGTCTTTTGGCGGCGGATCCGACGGACTGGTGAGCCCGCTTTCTTTTTAGCTGGAGAAGGAGAGGATGCCAAAGCTTCTTCAAAGGAGGGTTTTATTAAGCCTTTAAGGATGAGTTTATTTTTCCTCTCCTGGAGGACCCTCGAGGAAAAAGCGTGACACACGCTGCATGACTCTTGTAAATGTTTTGCACCCAAACAATAAACACAGAGAGAGTGGTCATCTGTGATTGACATTTTAAAATTACATTTGGTGCATTTTTTGAAGCCCGAAGGCCTAGGATTTTGAGACATTATGACCAAAAATGCAGTAATTCTCTGACAGCAAGAACACACAATCCTAATTTGACTTTACCAAAAATCAGTTTACAACTGCCGGTTTAACAATCCGAACAACAAAAAACTCAAGGGGATCTGAAATCCCAAAGGTTTGAGTGGGGTTAACTGACCGGGAAAGGCCCTACAGATGAAGGAGGCCTGAAATCAGAAACCAACGCCCAATCACTCTACAAGTTTTCACAAAAAAACTTCAATCACTACACAAAGCACAGAGTAGCCGTTAAAACAGCTTTTTATGACAGGAAAAGCAATTTTCTGACAGAAAAAAGTAAGTAAAAATACTACTCAGCTCAGCCAGCTCGAGACCACGTCTTCGCTAGTTAGCGGCAAACGAGATCTGGGGGACTGGTAGTGGTGCATCCTGGGATATAGTAAGCTCAGCCAATAAGAGACTTCGCTCTTTGGCATAAGCGTGCCGAGTCGGAGCCGAGGGATCGGCTCCGAACCCATCAGTCAGAATGTAGGCGAGATAGGATCACATAACATGTAAGGATTTTCCGAAGTTTACGGAAATCCCTAGGTGAACACACAGTTGAAGAGTAAAGTCTCTGGCCTGTAATAGTTGACGCTGGGTGGTGGCAGAAAGGAGCCAGTCGTCCAGATACGGAAACACCTGGAATCCTTGGCGTCTCAAGTGAGACGCTACCACTGCCATGCATTTGGTGAAGACTCTGGGGGCTGAGGTCAGACCAAAGGGCAGGGCTCGAAATTGAAAGTGACTGGCCCCCAGCCGGAAGCGCAAATGATCTCTGGATGCCCTGGCCATTTTGATGTGGTAGTATGCATCTTCTAGATCTATTGAGCACATCCAGTCGTCCTGTAAGAATGGAAGGATCGATTGAAGCGTGACCATTCGGAACTTTTCTTTCCTGACAAGGTATTGAGGTAGCTTAGGTCCAGAATGGGCCTCCAGTCCCCTGTTTTCTTTGGAACTAAAAAGAACCTTGAGTAAGTCCCGAATCCTTGCTGGTCCGCTGGGACTGGTTGGATGACTCTTTTTTCTAGCAGCTTTGAAATTTCTATAGCTGCTGGCTCTCGCAGATGGGGCGGTACATCTGGGAGTCTTTTCTTTGGGATGGGATGAGATAGAAAGGGTATGTTGTAACCTCTGGTAACCACGCTTTTTACCCACTTGTCTGTAGTTATATTTTGCCAGGCCTGAGGGTATAAAGTTAAGCGACCCCCGACTGCCTCCAGAGCAGGACAGTCGGGCCTCCTCTCAGGAGTGCTGGAAAGGTTTACCAGGGAGTGTCTCCCTGTCACCTTGATGTTGCGGACCCCCTCTGCCGCCAGGGCGGCGTCTTCCACCTCTACCCCCTCCTCTCCCTCTAGAGGGGGCATCTCCCTGTGTGCCTGGGAAAGATCCTTGGGGTTTTCAAAACCACATTTGCCCTTTGGGGTACGGTCTGGTTGGGGTGGAAAAACGGACTCCGACAGCAGACAGAGTCTTTCCCTCCTGTTCACACCGGGTAAGGGTCTTCTTTACTTTGGGGCCAAAGAGAGTGGCACCGTCAAATGGGGCGTTAGTAAAGGAAGACTTGAAGGCTTCCGCAAAGGAACATAAGCGCATCCAGGATTGTCTGCGAAGAGCAATCGCTGAAGCTGCTGCCCTACTCGAACCTTCGGCTGCGTAGGAAATCAGCCTCATGGACGAGTTAACAATAGATGTCAGGGTATTAAGTTGCTGTCACTTTCTCTGAGACAGCTGCATCTGTAGTACCCTGGAGGGTATCTCCCAACTCTTTGACTAGATCCCTCTGTAGACGTGTAAAATGGGTCAAATAGTTCAGGAATCGCATGGAAAAAGCCGCTGAACTAAAAATGCGCTTCCGTATCTATCCATCGTCCTAGAATCTTTATTAGGAGGATGGACAGATGAAGAAGACTCCGACATCTCCTTTTCGTGGCGCTGCCACCACCATAGCGTCCACTGGAACTCCTTTTGTTAAGTAGGACTTGTCCTGAGGTGCGTGATGTATTTATTGGGTTTCCTTGGGACTGGTTCCACTGTGTCAGGAGCCTCCCACCCTTGAGCAATTAGTTCCATTAGTTCGTCAAGGCGGAGTGACCGAGGAGGAAGAAGGGCGAGCACCAAATGCCTTCAGCAAAACTGACTCATCCTCAGAACGGCGAAGGGGCTGCCAGTCACCTCTCTGTTTCAGGCTCTCCAATATGTCGAAAAAGAGACATCTTCTGAAGGTGATTTAGGGGACCCTTCTGACTCATCTAAGTCAGTATCAGATGTCAAGGATTCTTGTGGAGAATCCAAGTGTCTCCTCTTACACAATCTTTTCCTAGGGACTTCTTCGTGGGGAGCATCCGAAGAAGCCTCGAGGAAGAGGGGCACCCTCCAGGGGTGGCTGAGACACTGGTGCCCGACGCTTGGATGTGGCCGTGGGTGCAGAGGAGGATAACGCCCTTTATGGGGAGGAGAGGTTGCTTCCACTGATGTGGTTGTCTGGGTAGACAACACCTTCCTCATCAGGTCGAACGCCCGGGTCCCGCAGATCGAAGAATCTCCCGGTTCGAGGAAATGGGAAGAATCCCGACACAGGCACGAAGGCATCGACCCGAGGACGGAGCCGAATCGATCCGCCGAGGCCCGAGGGAGAGTCGGAACCAAACGCCGGTTCGACTCGCCCCGAACCAAGGACAGACCGTCGGCTCCGAGACTCGTATCGGGTCCGACGGAGTCGAGGTGAGAGGAACAGACCGAGAAAGGACGGTTCTGGACCGAGGGCTCCACAATCAGTAGATCAGCCTCTTCCGGCTCCAAAGACTGAACGGTCTCGGAGGAGGAATGGATGGAGATACAGTCAGGGCTTCAAGTTTCGACACCAATTGGGTGGAAACCGAAATAAGTTTGGTGAGGGCCGGTTGCTCCAATAATTTCTGCACCACGCGATCCACATCGATATCAGAGAGTTTGGAAGAAGAACGGGTCGAAGGAACCGAAGACGGAGCCAACCTCAATAAGGTCGAAGGAGGGAGCTCCATCACCGGTTCCAAGACTCGAGGCTCAGGAACCGATACCAGTTGAACACTCGGCCCCGAAGTCTGTGGAAGCAGTGATCTAACCTTTGCTGAAGAGCTCGGAGCCGATGACTTGGGCTCCGACGTCTTCGATTCCTTAGAGGACTTTGATGCCTGGTCAGAAGCATCCAGAGCCTCCTGAAAAGAAGGTTTCAATAAACCTCTGTCCATTAGTTTCCTGCGCCTATCTGTCATGACCCTCCCACTAAAAGAGTGACAGATGGAACAGTCCTCTTGCAAGTGGAGAGGGCCAAGGCAGTAGACGCAGGAACTATGGTTGTCAGTCACTGACATTTTCTGGCCACACTGACAACGCTTAAAACCTGACTTTACCTTATCAGACATTATAGAAGTAAAAGACAAGTCCAATAATGCAGTCAAATCCGAGAAAAAATTGTCAAATCCGAGAAAAAATTGTCAAATCCGGTATAAAAGTCAAATCCTATTAAATTTAAGAAGGGTTGTAGGCCCCGAAAAATTCTAACCGATAAAACAGCTTAACGGTACCGAGAATTTAACCAGTCAACAACACAATCACACAGTATATCACTGAAATATCAACTAGAAATAGAAAATCCAATAAAATATAACAAATAAAGTTATATCTTAGCTTTAGACGCTCGAGCTAGCTCCCAGCGATGCGAACGCAGCAGCGGCAAACTAGATCTGAGGTAAAGGCAGAGGGGGATTGTGGGTATTAGATTGTCTCGAGCTTCTTCTCGATGCAGAGCTTGCAAGAGGCCGGCACGGAGCCGAGGATCGGCTCCGAACCCATGTGTAAGAACAAACGGCGAGATTGAACACTATCACATTAAACCTTCCTAGTGTACGATTTGTGAACCGCTACCAAAATCTCCTTAACCGGAGAAGACAGCCCAAGAGTCTTAACTATCACTGAAACTGGAGCAGCCAAGCTGTAAGCTTCAGACTGACTAGATCTGGGCATAGCATCCCTGCGGGATATGAGATCAGATCCTGAACCAGATCTACTGTCCAAGGAGGACACAGTACATGAGACCACAGAGAAGGGAACCATACTTGGTGAGGCCAGAAGGGGGCAATGAGGATCACTAAGCACCCCAGCCATTGAACTTTCTGTATGAATTTCGGGATCACAGGAAATGGAAAATAAGCATGCAGAAGACTGGAGGGCCAAGGACGAACTAGGGGGTATGCAGAGCGAAATACTCTATGCACTTCACATTGGAAAGAGAGGCGAAGAGATTGCAGCAAGGCAGATCCCACTCAGGCATCAGAATAGATCTGCTCAGCCTGTCTGCCAGAATGTTGTACTTCCCCAGAATATGTGCTACCACCAGAAATCAGCCAGTGGAGATCTCCCACTCCCATAATCTCATGGATTTGGGACAAAGGGGACAAGACCTGGTTCCTCCCTGTTTGTTGATGTGCAGACATGTCTGTCTGGATGGCAATCATCCTATATGGGCATGAAGAGCTTGCAATGCCAATAGCACCACCCTTACCTCCAGGACGCTGATATGCAGATGGGTCTCCAGGGAAGACCATGTGCCTTGGACTGTCCTTACCATGCAATACCCCCCCCCCCCGAGTATGGAGGCGTCTGTGGTCACCGTAGTCATCAGGGCGGGAAGAATAAACAGGCGACCCAGAGGAAGATCCAGAGATTGAAGCCACCAGAGGAGAGAATCCCTGCAGGCTTGAGATAAATGAACTGGATGGGATAACAGCAGCTCTAGTAAGGAACACTGGACTGCTAGGTTCCACTGGAGAGCCCTTATATGCAAATGAGCCATGGAGATTAGGGTGATCATGGCCGCCATGGACTCCAATGCCCGAAGAACTGATTCCACAGGGGGATATTGGGTCTGAACAATGTACAACAAATTATGTCTGAGGGACTGAAGGCTGTCCGGAATTAGAAAAATTAGAAGTTATGTACTCACCATAACGTTCCATCTGAGTAGGTGACTTCATTCGGATGCAACCTGTGGGTATCGGATCCGACCTCGGATCCGAGCCGGCAATTCAAAAGCTTAGGCTCCGAGCTCCTAGCTCCTCCCTCTTACCCATAACCCCTTGCCAAGCCCTGACTGACCTCAGATTGAGTTTGCCTCAAAATACTGACAACAGTACACTAAAACAGCATAAATACTCGCTCTATAAAGGTCAGGGAGATGGAGGGGGGGATGGTTGCATCCGAATGAAGTCACCTACTCAGATGGAACGTTATGGTGAGTACATAACTTCTAAATCTGAAGTAGGCAGACTTCATTCGTCTGCAACCTGTGGGACAGAGTCCCTAGCTACCTGAATCTTGGGCGGCCGTCATGGAAGGATGTTTCGGAGCACCGCTGAGCCAAAGGATGCTTTTCCTCTAGAAACAACATCCACCTTGTAATGAGAAATAAAAGTATGAGGCGAGGCCCAAGTAGCTGCCGCGCAGATATCATCCAAAGACACACGGGACTTAAAGGCTGACATGGAAACTGCCCTAGTAGAATGAGCCGTAACCCTCTGAGGAGCAGGTCTACCTGAAGTGTCATATGCCTGCAGAATACAATTAGCAATCCACTTAGATAGTGTGACTTTAGATACTGCTTTACCCAGAGCAAATTTAGCAAAGGAGACAACAGCTGATCTGATTTCCTGTGACCAGCTGTTCTGTTAATATAAAACGTAATTGTCTGTGAACATCCAAGGAATGCAATTTGTATTCTCCTTTGTTTGAGTACTTGGGAAAAAACACAGGTAAATTGATTGACTGGTTAATATTGGATTCAGAAGAGACCTTGAAGAAAAGAAGGATTGGTCCTGAGGCACACCCTATCAGGGAAGAAAGAAAGGTAAGGCTTGACACATAGAGCCTGAAGCTCAGACACTCTTCTGGCTGAAGTGATAGCTACCAGGAAGGCAGTCTTCCAGGAAAGATACTTTAAATCAGTAGAAGCTGCAGGCTCGAAGGGAGGAGCAGTAAGGGCTTGCAGAACTAAAGACAAGTCCCAAGGTGGTACAACCTCCTTGACTGGAGGCCTCAACAAAAACTCCTTTGAGAAATGTTTTGCATAATTTCGTCATAAGGAGCTGTGTCATGACCAATGTGATAATGCGAGATAGCTGCCAATTGTACCTTAATCGTGGAAGAACTAGCCCCTTGATGAAAGAGGTCTGTTAGAAAATCCAGCACCGCTGACATAGGTGCCGAAAGGATCCAAAGTTCTCTGTACTGCCCATATAGAGAATCTCTTCCATTTACTCCGATAAACCTGCCTGGTGCAAGGTTTATGAGCTGCCACTAAAATGGCCTTGACGGTGATGAGATACCGAGTCCTAATTAAGGATGGAACTGGAGCAGCCAAGCTGTCAACTTCAGGGTCCGCAGATTGGGAACTGACATTCCCAGAGGGTGGGAGATGAGATCCGAAATTGGATTCAGAATCCAGGGTGGATTGATTTTGTGAGACCATACGAAGGGGAACCAAGGTTGTCAGGCCAGAACGGGGCAATGAGAATCATTCTGCTCCCCAAACTGTTGGCTTTCTGCAGAAGCCTCTGCATCAGAGGAAGTGGAGGGTAGGCATAAAGGAGACCGGGAGGCCAAGCATGCACCAGAGCATCTCGAACTCCCTGGTGGGGGAAGCAGAGCGAAGAAATTGTCGCATTTGGCGTTTGAGGGAGAGGCAAAAAGATCGCAACAGGGATGCCCCCCAAACGGCAAAAATCTTCTTTGCTACTTGAGGATTGAGAGACCACTCGTGTGGAGAAAGGATGGTGCGACTGAGCTTGTCCGCAAGGATGTTGGACTTTCCCGAATGTGTTGCTACCAGAAAGCGTTTGGTGGAAATTGCCCATTCCCAGACTCTCATGGCCTCTCGACAAAGGGGGTAAGACCTGGTTCCTCCCTGTTTGTTGATATACCAGACTACCGACATGTTGTCTGTCTGTATCGCAATAGTCCCTGAAGGAAGAACGTGGTGAAGTGCTTGCAACGCTAGGAGCACCGCCCTCATTTCCAGGACATTTATATGCAATAACGTCTCTGTGGGATTCCACTTGCCTTGGACAATCTTTCCCGCAGAATGCCCCCCCCCCCCACCCGAGGCAAGAAGCGTCCGTGGTCACTGTGGCTCGGGGAAATGCAGCGCAAAAAGGTCTCCCTGCCAGGGGCTCCGGAGAAAGAAGCCACCAAAGAAGGGAGTCCCTGCACGCCTTGCTGACCGCAATCGGAGCGTTTAGAGAGGAACAAAGAGGGGACCACTGAACCTGAAGGGTCCATTGAAGAACCCGCATGCGTAAAAGAGCATGAATGAGAAGCAGAATAGCTGCCGCCATAGAACCTAGGGCCCTCAGGACCGAAGCTGCAGTTGGAGATGGTTGCAGGATCGCTGTCACATGACACTTCAGGTTGGCAATACGGTCTGGGGTGAGGAAGGCTCGCATTGATCTGGTGTTTAGTCTTCCTCCTATGAAATCTATAACTTGTGTGAGGTTCAGTAAAGATTTCTCCCAGTTGATCGTGATGCCCAGCCTTGGTGCTAGTTGAAGAAAGTAATCCCTGGCTGAGCACAGAAGATGCCTTGATGATGCTGTCAGGAGCCAGTCGTCCAGGTACGGAAAGACCTGTAATCCCTGGAGCATCAGGTGGGCCGCTACCACCGCTAGCACCTTGGTAAACACCCTGGGGGCTGAGGTGAGACCAAAGGGGAGGACCCTGAACTGATAATGACTGGCTCCCAGCCGGCGAAGAAACCTCCTGGATCGTCTGTCCATCCGAATGTGGTAGTACGCGTCCTTGAGGTCGATGGAGCACATCCAGTCGTTCTCCCTCAAGAGGGGAAGTATAGATTGCAGGGTGACCATCCGGAACTTTGCTTGGTTACTGACAGGTTCAGCTGGGAAAGATCTAAGATTGGTCTTAAGTCCCCGTCTTCTTTGGCACCAAAAGAACCTGGAGTAAAACCCTAATCCGGTTTGATCTGGGGACGCTGGATAGCTCTTTTTCTAGCAGCTGTTCGATTGACAGCTGCCTCCCTTTGGTCGGGTGGAACATCTGGGAGGCTGCGAGATTTGGGAACCTTGAATAGGGGAATTGAATATCCTCTGGATATGACACGAAGCACCCAACTGTCTGTTGTTATGGACTCCCAAGAAGTCAGGTGCCTCGAAAACCGCCCCCAACTGCCTCCAGAGACGGACAGCCGAGCAACCCTTCAGGGCTGCTGCGTGGGTCTATCAGAGAAAGGTTCTCTGGACCCAAAGTTGCCAGGAGCCCCCCTGCCTCTAGCACGACAACCTCCCCGTCCTCCTCTGCCACGGAAGGACTGGTTATCCGGAGCAGGCTGGGACTGCTGCGACTTCCGGAACCACATCTTCTTCTGTCCCTTTTGGTTCTTAGAGAAGGACCTCTGGGGAGCTGAGAAGCGGACTCGACGGCAGACAGCGTCTTCCGTCCTTTCGCTCTGGACTAATGTCTCGCGAACAGTCTTGCCAAACAAGGCAGAACCATCGAAAGGGGCATTCGCGAAGGTCGCCTTGAAGGGCTCTGCAAAATCACAATGGCGGAGCCAGGCCTGTCGCCTCATGACTAGGCCTGCTCCGCTGGCTCTAGCGGCTCCCTCAGTAGCATGAGAAAGGAGCCGCATAGATGTAATGGAAACCGATCTGAGAGTGGCCATTCGGGTGGGGTATACCTGTTTATCCTCACTCGACATGGACTCCGGGGGAGATGCAGCGTATTCTTTAATCAGATCCCGCTGCATCCTAATGACATGTGCCATGTAGTTCAGCGCTCTCAAGGAGAAGGTTGCTGAACTAAAAACTCGCTTCCAAATGCGATCCATCGAGCGGGACTCTTTGCCCGGAGGATGCATGGAGGGACTCTCCTGGGCCAATTCCCTCTTCGTGGCTGCAGCCATCATCATGGCATCTACTGGGGGCCCTTACTCCAGTGGGTGCGGTCCGCGGAGGGAAAGAATGCGTCCGGCTTAGGGATAGGCTCAATGGTGTCCGGATCCTTCCACCTGATGGAAATAAGATC
Organism: Protopterus annectens; assembly: GCF_019279795.1. Taxonomy (NCBI): domain Eukaryota; kingdom Metazoa; phylum Chordata; order Ceratodontiformes; family Protopteridae; genus Protopterus; species Protopterus annectens. Next base: position 1,259,300,366 of record NC_056741.1, on the reverse strand, counting down.
CACCAGGGGGTCAGCAGGAGGAGACACCCAAGAGGTAGAAGGGCCCGCCTCGAATGCCTCCAAGAACACAGACTCGTCGAAGAAGCCTTGGGGCAGACCACCCCCTGATCCTTAACATCTCCATGATGTCTCCAAATGAGACGTCCTCAGGGGTGACCTAGGGAGCCTTCCCTTCATCCAAGTCTGTGTCTTCAGTGACGGACTCAGGGAGTCCATGTGCCTCCTCTTTCACTTACGCTTCCGAGGTACTTCATCGGGAGGGCTGTCCGAGGAGTACTCTTCAGCAGTAGGATGTTCCAAGGGAACCACTTGGGGCATCGAGGCGGCTGTCCCTGGGACCGGCTGGTGGGGGCCTGGCCCAACTGCAAGGGAGTGCGGGATGGAGTCGTGGCAGGGAGCGGGGGTCTGGATGGCCTCTATAGTGCCCTTTCCACTACGTAGAAAGCGGAGGGGGGAGCCAGCTTCTCTAAGCCCGAGCCGACCCCACTCGGATCCGGCGACGGATCGGAGTCGGAGCGAAACCGCCGGATCCGAGACCGTGCGCTCTGACCTGGACGGAGCCGAAGACACACCAGCTCCCTCGGATCCGAGGCTCGGCCCTCGGCTCGAGAGGTCGGGTCCGGTACCAAGCACTCAAGGGATGGGACGGATCCGAGGTGCGCCGACCCATCGGATCCGACCCACCCCGCATCCAAATCTGCCCGCCGCCGACACCTCCGCACCCGTGGTATGGGTCGCAGAAGGAGCCAAGGGGGCGAAAAAGGTCGGCCCTCCCGGATGGGGGGCCTAGGAGCACTCCCATTTGCATTTGGGCCTGGATGAATTTCCTCATCACCCGGGCCATATCAGCTTCACTGATTGAAAATGTTGAGCTGGTGGAGGCCACCGAAGCAGACCTAGAGAACCGCCTCGAGACCTCCTAGAAGGGCTAGCCTCCTCCTCCTCGGGTCCAGGAGAGAACCGAGGGGAGTGGAGCCGAGGAGGAGGAAAGCTAGAAGGCACAGGGGGGGCCCGCTTAGATGGAGGGGCCGAACTGGAAGTTTCGCTCTCCTTGTGGTGCCTCTCCCTGTGCCTCTCCTTCTTCTCTCTCTCCTAGAGGATTCCCCTCCGGCAACTTAGAGGGAGGTTGAGTCCCAGCCGGAGGGGGCGAACCCACAGCAACAGGTTGCTGAGTGGAAGGGGCAGAGGCTGAAGCGGTATCTGGAGGTAAAAGACCCGCCAGCACCAGCTTCACCTCCGCTCCTCAAAGCCGGGTTGAACCCTGCACAAATGGTACAACCAGATGACAGGTGTTCAACCCCCAAGATGACCAAGAGTGTGGCCATCCGCTGGGGACAGCTTATGGCCACACTCGGTACATTTCGAGAAAACAGCCTTATGGGCTTCAGACATCACAACCCTAAGGCCTAACACAAAACACACACAAACAAACTACGCAAAACCCGTGAATAATTAAATAAAAGAGAGAGGAAAGCCTAAACACACTCAACACTAACTATATCAATAAGAAAAATAAAGATTTTTAAAACTTTTTCTGTCAAAAAACTCTTTCTTATCTTCACCAACGCCAGGAGCTCTGGAATTCCGTAGCTACTTGAAAAGCGGCAAACGAAATCTGGGGTCAGTCAGGGCTTGGCAAGGGGTTATGGGTAAGAGGGAGGAGCTAGGAGCTCGGAGCCTAAGCTTTTGAATTGCCGGCTCGGATCCGAGGTCGGATCCGATACCCACAGGTTGCAGACGAATGAAGTCTGCCTACTTCAGATCCTTGCTTTGAATGGTGTCTAACAGAGCCCCAATAAAGTCTAGAACTTGAACGAGATCCAATAGGGACTTCTTGAAATTTATGGATATGCCCAACTGGTGGGCGGTCTGGAGAAGGAGATCCTTGGCTTGGCAGAGGCAATGCCTGGAGGTGGTGGTGAGACTAAAGGGTAACGTTCTGAACTGGTAATGACTGGCCCCCAGCTGGAAGCAGAGGAAAGAGTTCCTGTCCATTTTGATGTGGTCATCCTGGAGGTCCACCAAGCACATCCAATTGTTTTTCTACAGAAAGGGCAGAATACATTGGAGAGTGACCATCCAGATGGCAACTGACAAGTTTATGGTTGAAAGATCCAGGGTGGATCTTAAGTTCACTGTCTTTTTTGGCACTAAAAAGAACCTGGAATAGATGCCTGATTTGGACTGGTCTGGAGGAAGGGCTGGATGACTCATTTTTGAGCAGCTTGGAAATTTCCAGTGCTGCTTCCTCTCTCTGCGCGGGTGGAACGTCCAGGAGGTGTTTGGTTGGTTTGTAGGTTCATAGGTTGGTACTAGGCTATCAGCCCTAGGGCCTATACAAGCCTAGCCATAACAATTCCCTGGCTATTTCTTCCCACACTATTTACTTCCCTGGACCCCTGTCTAGCAGGGTGACTGACGTGATCCCCGGGGTGAATTTCCTTCCCGGGGTGAATTTCCTTTCTCCCATCCAGTCGTCATGGTTCCTTTTGAAAAGGGCCAAAGAGGCACTCTGCTTGACATGTATGGCAATCTATTCCAGAGTCTGGGGAGTCTCTGGGTCAGGAACCTATCCCTCCAGTATGTTTTGTTTATTGTGATGACAAGGTTTAGATCCCTGGAGCATGTGGCTCTGAAGGATTGGGATTTCTTTAAGTGCAGCATGTCCAACGGCTCTGGGTTTGACATGGCCTTGTATGTTAAGCAGAGATCGCCTTGAGATTAACATTTGAATGAAGAGGATTGAGTATCCTCTGGATATGATTTGCAACACTCAACGATTGTCTGTAATTGAATCCCAGGCTGTTGGGTGTAGCAAGAGACTTCCCCCGGCTGCCTCCAGAGACGAGCAGTTGGACAACCCTTCAGGCCTGCTGCACGGGTCTGTCTGGGAAGGAATCCTGAGACCCCCGATTCCTCAGCCCTCCCCCTCTCCTACGAGGACAGCATCTGTTATATCCCCCCTTTGCCTCTGGGGGAGGGTGAGTCCTGAGTGTGTTGAGAATAGCCCTGAGACTTTTAAAATTAGAAGTTATGTACCTACCATAACGTTCCATGTTAGTTGTCTTGTCTCGCCTTCTTTCTTGCTGGATGGGGTTCGGAGCCGATCCTCGGCTCCGACTCGGCACTTGCTTTAGCTCGAGAACTCCTTTTACCAGCGCGAGGCAACCCTATATCCCATGATGCAAGGCGGAACTACCTCAGATCTCGTTTGGTAGCTAACTGACCCTGCTAAAGACTATCCTAACATAATTAGGAACCATGGTTCCTAAAAGAAGTCCTCATAACAATGCTCCAGAGGAAGCAATCTAATAGGAACTCTCCAAGATCTGTCCAGGCCAGGGGGAAGGAGGGAGGGACGCAAGAAAGAAGGCGAGAGAAGACAACTAACATGGAACGTTATGGTAGGTACATAACTTCTAAATGTTAAGTTGTCAATCTCGCCTTCATTCTTGCTGGATGGGACCGCCCCTAGCACCTGTATCCCGGGTGGCTCAATGGAACAGACTCTTGAGAACTGTGGAACCAAAACTGGCCCTATCTCTGGAGGCCAAATCCAACTTGTAATGAGACACAAAGGTATGAGGCGTGGCCCAAGTAGCTGCTGCACAAATAGTGTCAATGGGAAGTCTATCCTGAAAGGCTACAGAAGTGGATAGACTCCTGGTCGAATGTGCTTTTGGCTTAGAAGATAGTTGTTTGCCCCTTAGAGAGTACACATAGGAAATGGTGGAAGTCAACCACCTAGATAAGGTCACTTTAGAAACTGGAAGACCTAACCTGTTTTCTGCATAGGAGACAAACAATTGGTCTGATTTTCTAATTTGTTTAGTCCTATGCAAGTAGTACCTGAGCTGACGATGGACATCCAAAAGTGCAGCTTCTGTTCAGCTCTGTCAGAATAGTTAGGAAAGAAAACTGGTAGATCTATAGATTGGTTAATATTGGTTTGAGATACAACCTTGGGAAGAAAGGAAGGGTTAGTTCTTAGCGAAACCCTATCCTTATGAAAACCAGATAAGGTGAACGAATACAGAGGGCCTGAATCTCAGAAACTCTTCTTGCAGAAGTAACAGCCAGTAAAAATATAGTTTTCCACGTCAATAACTTCAAAGAACATGTAGCAGACGGTTCGAAGGAGGTAGAATTAGGGATGCCAACATTAAGTTTAGATCCCATTGCGGAGGAGGATGTTTCACAGGCGGTTTTAGGAGAAAAACTCCTCTCAAAAAGGCCTTGCATAACCTATGAGACATGATGTTATTGTCATGCAAGCCAACATGATACTTGGAAATAGCAGCCAGTTGTACTTTGACTGTAGATGACGAGGATCCTGAATGAAAAACCTCCGCCAGGAAATCCAAAACAGAATGTACAGGAGCAGTAAAAGGATCAATATTTCTGGCGTTTGCCCAAATTGAAAACGCCGCCACTTGCTAGCATAAATAGTTCTAGTGGACGACTTCAAAGAAGACACTAAAATGTCTCTGACTGAGTCAGAAATCATTGGTAGCCTGGCTAGGGAAGTAAGTGGAGCAACCAAGCAGTGAGGTTGAGAGAATGAATGGCCCGGTGCTGCTGACCCGACTGGTGGATCAAAAGATCCGCAACTGGGTCCAGATGCCAGGGCTGCACCAGAAGATGACGATGTAGAGACGGAAACCAAATTTGTCGAGGCCAATATGGAGCAATGAGGATCAATTTGGCTCTCAAAACGGTGGCTTTCTGAATGACTTGTGGAATCAATGGAAAGGGAGGAAAAGCATAAAGAAGTCCCGAGGCCAATCCTGGGTTAGAGAGTCTCTCAAGGGTTGGCCTGGAAGGGAAATAGTGTGAAGTAATCTGGGCACTTGCTGTTTTGAGGGGTAGCGAAAAGATCGCAACAAGGAGTGCCCCACTTCAGAAAAATCTGATCCACTACAGATTGATTGAGAGACCACTCGTGAGGCATCAGAATAGATCTGCTTAGCCTGTCCGCCAATAGGTTGGACCTGCCGGGATGTGCGTTGCTATCAGAAACCGCTGAGAAGAGATCGCCCATTGCCAAAGTCTGAGAGCTTCGACATAAGGGATAGGACCTGGTTCCGCCCTGTTTGTTGATGTACCAGACCACGGACATGTTGTCCGTCTGTACTGCAATAGTCCCCGTGGGAAGAAAGTCGTCGAGGGCTTGCAACGTTAAAAGCACTGCTCTCATCCCCAGGACATTTATGTGCAGATGGTATTCTATGGGTTGCCACGTCCCGTGGACCATCCTGCCTTGATAATGCCCCCCCACCCGATCAGGGAGGCATCCGTGGTGACTGTGGCAACTGGAGGAGGGGGAACAAAGGGTCGGCCCTGATGAAGAAGAGGGGAAGATATCCACCAGCCCAGATGAGCCCTGCACGACTGTGTTACTAAGATTTCGTGTCTCATCGGAAGATTGTGATACGACCACTGCGTGAATAGCATCCACTGCAGGAGACGCATGTGAAAGCGAGCCAGTGGAAGAAGAACAATGGCCACAGCCATCAGGCCTAGAACTTTCAAGACAAACCTGGCTTTGATCTTGTTGCTTAGTAACAGAAGCTGAACAAATTTTTGGATGTCCAGAATCCTTTGATCTGTTAGCCTGGCTAACATTTTGACGGTATTTAACTCTGCGCCTATAAAGGTGATAGATTGGCAAGGCAGCAGAGAGGATTTTTCGAAATTTACCGAAATTCCCAGTTTCTTGCAAAGCTGTAGGGTGTAGTCTCTGGACCGAAGAAGCTGATGCTTGGTGGTGGCGGAGAGGAGCCAGTCGTCCAAATAAGGAAACACCTGGAATCCTCGGCGTCTCAGGTGAGCTGTGACCACTGCCATACATTTGGTGAACACACTGGGAGCTGAAGTGAGGCCAAAGGGCAGTGCTCTGAATTGGTAATGACTGGCTCCCAGCCGAAAGCGGAGAAACCTTCTGGAGCGTCTGTGAATCTTTATGTGATAGTGCATCCTGAAGGTCTATAGAGCACATCCAGTTGTCCTTGCCCAGAAAGGGCAGAATGGATTGCAGCGTGACCATCCGAATCTTGCCTTCCTGACAGACTTGTTTAGTCTGCTTAGGTCTAGTATCGGTCTCCAATCTCCCGTCCTTTGGGGACCAAAAAGAATCTTGAGTAGAAGCGGATCCTACTTGGTCTGCGGCACTGTCTGGATGGCTCTTTTTCCAGGAGTTTTGAAACCTCCTGTCTTGCCAAATCCCTTTGACCGGGTGAGATGTCTGGAAGGGATTGTAGAGGTACGGGAAACCTTTGAAGGGATTTTGTAACCCTCGGATATGATCGACTGTACCCACTTCTCTTGGGATAGGGATTGCCAGGCTACTGGGTACAGTGAAATTCTTCCCCCGACTGCCTCCAAGGGTGGACAGTCGGGCAACACCTCAGGGATGCTGAAAAGGCTTCTCAGGAAGAGATTCCCTGTTGCCCTGGTTCTGAGGACCCCCTGCCTCTAGGGCGGCGTCTATTGTTACCCCCTCTGCCTCTGGGGGTAAACTGACCACGTGTGTCCGGTGTAGCTCCTTGGGCTTTTTGGAACCACATCTTCCCCCCCTTCTGACCCTTGGGATAAGGTCTAGAAGGAGTGGAAAACTGGACTCCAACGGCAGAAAGAGTTTTACCGTCCTGCTCACATCTGGTCAAAGTATCCTTCACCTGAGGTCCGAACAAAGCCGAACCGTCAAAGGGGGTGTTGGTGAAGGACGTCTTAAAGGGGTCCGCAAAATTACACAGCCGCATCCAGGCTTGGCGTCTAAGAGCAACACCTGTGCCTGCGGCCCTACTCGCTCCATCGGCCGCATAAGATATGAGCCGCATGGAGGAGTTAGATATGGAATTCAGGATAGCAAGCTGTGAGGCAATCTTTTCCTGAACCCCAGCAGCATAAGAATCCTGGACTACTTCTCCCAGTTCCTTGAGAATATCTCGTTGAAGCCTGGTGAAGTGACAAAGGTAATTCAGCGAACGCATAGCAAAGGTCGCTGAAGAAAACATCCGCTTTCCATACCTGTCCATGGTCCTAGAATCCTTATTAGGAGGATGGACAGGTACTGAAGGATCCGCCAGTTCCTTCTTAGTGGCCGCCACCACCATAGCATCCACAGAGACACCTTTGGAAAGGAACTGCTTATCCGAAGGGGCCGTGATGAACTTGGATGGTCTCCTGGGGACAGGTTCCACAGAATCTGGAGCTTCACGCCTTCCGAGCCACTACCTGCATGAGTGGGTCGAAGGCGGAGACACCCAGGAGGTGGAGGGTCGGGATCCAAAGCCTCCAGGTATACCGACTCATCCTCGGAGGGGTCAATGGAGGGCCAATTCCCCTCTGTTTGAGGAGCTCAAGGATGTCTGAAAAGGAGACATCCTCAGAGGGGACCAGGGGAACCCTCCGACTCATCTAAGTCGGTATCAGATGTAGTAGACTCGGGGAGTCTGTGTGTTTCCTCTTACACGTCCTCTTCGAGGGGTTCCCCTGCAGGATCAGGAGAAACCTCGGAAGAGGAGGAAATTCCCAGTGGGGAAACCTGGGGCGATGGATCCCTGGGCCTGAGAGCAAGAGGCTGGCAAGAGGCATCTGCAGGCACTGATGAGGGAGGAGCTAGAGGGACGGACCGCTGACCTGGCTCTGAGGCCAGGACACTCCTCATCACCTCAAAGGCTCCTCTCCCGGGAGACCAGAACACACCCGCTCCGAAGAGACAGGAATGGTCGGCTCCAAAGAGAGAGAAGGCTCCGAGGCCGATGTCGGTGCCGAGCTTACCAGAGCCGAAGCCCCGAGAGGGAGAGCGGGGTCGGACAAGGGTCCGATGCCACTAGCCCCCTCGGAGCCGACAGTGGAAACCCGACGACCGGATCCTTCCAAGGATGGTCTCAAGGAAGAGATCAGAGCCGAGGACGACTGAGCCGAAGGATGTATCGGCTCCGGCATCGAAACAGTCGCTGTCCCAAGAAGCTCCTGCTCCGAACTCTGGTGTGGAGTCGGAGGAGGAAGCTCAATGATAGGGGTTATAGCCGCAGTCTGTTGAGACGGGCTATGGAGCATTTGGGCCAGTGCCTGAGACTTCAACAGCCTGCTTACCACCCTCTCCAAGTCTTGGTCAGACAGCCTGGAAGATCTCGAAGACCGGCTCCGATGGCTCCGCTCCGATAAAAGGGAGACCCGAGCAGTGAATACTCATAATAGAAGGGGACCGGGATCTCTTATGGGTCGAAACCATCGGAGCCGAAGTCCCTTGAACTCCAGATGGAGCCGAGGATATCTCGGCCCGATGCTGATAAGTGTCGGCTCCAGCCGGAGCCGACAAGGCCATCGTAGTCAGGGTATCGGAGCCGGCCCGCACCGAACCCACTACCTTAGAAGAAACAGTATCGACTCCAGCCGAGCCGATGTCGGCTCCGGAGCGAAGCCACCGGAGGAGGCTTGGACACTGTAGCCTGAGCCTTCGGTGGCTTATGAGGTTTTCCTGACTTAGGAGGAGAACCTTCAGGTTTAAGTAAACCTCGGAGGATAAGTTTGTTCCTCCTTTCCTGCAGGACTCTCTGGCTAAAAGCATGACACAACGCACAGGAGTCCTGCAGGTGCAAAGGCCCCAGGCAATACACACAAGAAGTGTGACCGTCTGTCAGGGACATTTTCTGACAGCACTGGTCACACTTCTTGAAGCCTGAGACCTTGCCTTCTCTAGACATCCTAAAAAGGATAGACACAAACAGTCCCCACAAACACACAACTTAATCCCTACACAAACACACAGGAAGGGATAACCAAGGGGGAACTAGGCCTGACTAAACTACTGTAACTTAAAACTTATAAAAGTTTACAAAAGGACTGAAAAAGAGGGAAAGGGTGGGCTGTAACTAGATTACAGACTAAACTGACGCTCAAAAAGGAAAAATAAACTCCTAACTACACTTTTCTTATATTACTAAGAAAAACTCACCTCAGCTGGCAAAGGAGACCTCTTTCGCTAAGCGGCAAACGAGATCTGGGGTAGTTCCGCCTTGCATCATGGGATATAGGGTTGCCTCGAGCTGGTAAAAGGAGTTCTCGAGCTAAAGCAAGTGCCGAGTCGGAGCCGAGGATCGGCTCCGAACCCCATCCAGCAAGAATGAAGGCGAGATTGACAACTTAACATCCACATATTCTTTGCCCTCTGCTGATTCCATGAAAAGGATTGCTGAGGGGTTGAGAAGCGGATCCCGAAGGCAGAGAGGGTCTTCCCATCTTTCTCACTCTGGACCAATGTGTCTCAAACAGTTTTTCCAAAAAGAATGGAACCATCATATGGGGTATTTGTAAAAGATGCCTTGAAGGGCTCTGAGAATGCACAAAGCCGGAGCCAGGCATGACGCCTATACCGGACGATCTGCAGCACCTTCGGTTGCATGTGACAGGAGCTGCATAGAGGTGTTGGAAACTGAAGTAAGGGTGGCCATACAGAAGAACACCTTCTCCTCCGCTGACATGGACCCTGGGGCAGACTCAGTGACTTCCTTGACCAGGTCTCACTGAAGTCTGACCACATGTGCCATGTAGTTTAGCGCACGTACCACAAACATGGCTGAAGCATAAACCCACCTCCTGAAAACTGTCCATGGCCCAGGACTCTTGGTCTGGTAGAGGGACCGTAGCGCTCTCCTGACAGAGCTCTTTCTTGATGGCTGCCGCCACCACGGCATCAACTAGGGGACCCCTTAGACCAATGTTGCTTGTCTGACTATGCACTCAAACTCCTATCAGGGTGCTTGGGGATGGGCTCCACCGTGTCAGGTTTCTTCCATGCCTGAGATGTAACCAAATCCACAAGTGGATCTGCGGAAGGGGACACCAAGGAGGTAGACTGTCCTGTGCCAAATGCTTCCAGGAACACCAACTCATCAGGGTTGGGTATTTGGACAGACCCCCCCCCCCATGTTGGCAAAGGATTTCCATGATGTCTCCAAAGGAGCTGAACTACTCAGGGAATGGTTGGCATCAAGATACCAGGTACCACTGGCACCTATTCCTTGACGTCGGATCAGAGAAGGAACAAGTGGCATAAAGGCAGACTTCATGCTCCCAGCCCTGGAGGGGGACGGAGCAGGCAAGACTTCCATCAGAATCTGGGTCCAGATGAATTTCCACATCATCATGTCCACCTCGGCTTCAGCAAGGCTGCGGGTGGACCAGATGGAGGAAGCCATGGAAACTGGCCTGGAGAGGCCAATAAAGGGGATCGGCCCTGAGAAACCTCCCGCTCTGGGGAAAATCAGGGTGAACGGAGCTGAGGGGAGCCTGGGCGAGACTTAGCTGAAGGCTCAGCTGAGGGAGTGCAGTCGGCAGACCGCTTCCTGGGCCTATTCCAGTCTGTGTTTGTGCTTCTCCTCATCCCCGTGCCTAGTAGTGGAAAGTTGAGTCCCAGAGGCCGGGAGGGAGGAAGGAGTAGAAGCAGAAGTGGAGGTAGGGGCCTCCGAAGAAGGTGGCCCTTCAGGATCAACTTGTTCCTCCTGTTGATCAAAGTGCGTGGGTTGAATCGTATGCAGATCGAACAAGAAGTGTCCAGGTGTGGTACCCCTAGACAAACCACACACAGAGTGTGGCCATCAGAAGGGAGAAGCTTATGGCCACACCCTGTGCATTTCCAAAACCTTAGCTTGGGATCTCTGCCATGGTGTCGGAAGAAGCACACGCACACACACACACAAAACTACTAACTTGAGAGAAGAAAGGAAAGGGAAAGGAGAGGGCCTTTTTTTTGAGGGTTTAAGAGGACCAACGACTGAGTGCAAGGGTAGGGATGAAATTGGAAAAAGGATCTAAAAGAGCCACAGAAAAGTTAAGAGAAATTTTTTTTCTCTTACCAGGAGCAATGGACCATGATACTAGCTAGATGCAGGGCAAACGAGATCTGACGGGAGGAAGGAGACAGGGACATTATGGGTAGGAGAGGAGCCTGGAGCTCGGGTCCAATACTGGAAAATGCAGCCAAGTCAGAGCCGCACCAGATCCGTATTCCTACAGGTTGAAGATCAAATGAAAAAAAGAAGTTAGGTTCTTACCATAATGTTCCAGCTGTGCTGTTCATCTTCATTCATTCATTATTGATGGGTGTCAGTTTCATGCTTGGAACCGAATTAGCCTTATAACAAGCTCATGCCAGCCAAAAAACTCTCGAGCTAAGCTTTTACCCACAGTGCTCTTCTCCCTGTTACCTCAGATCGAGTTTGCCTGAGATAAGGAAAGCAGAGGCTTTTTCTGAGCAGAAATCCTAATGCAGGATAAGGACCCAATCCGATCCTCCAGGAGCCTCTGGATGGGGAAAGGTGGGTGGGACGTATTGAATGAATGAAGATGAACAACACAGATGGAACGTTATGGTAAGAACATAACTTCATTATCTGATGTTGTTAATCTTCATTCATTCCTTACAGATGGGACAGAGTCCCTAGCTACTTTATGTCCTGGGAGGCCTTTATGGAAGAATGTTCCTGAGTACCATTGAACCAAAGGATGCTCTTCCTCTGGAGACCAGATCCAATTTGTAATGAATAATAAAGGTATAAGGGGTAGACCAAGTTGCAGCTGCACAGATATCCATTGAAGCCCTTGAATTAAAAGTAACAGAAGTCGCCACTGATGGTTGAGTGTGCTTTGACCTTGCTTGGTAGAGGAATTTTATTATGTTCGTAGATGAAGGATATACAGTTTCTCAACCCCTTCGATAAGGTCACTTTAGAGACAGGGTCTCCAAATTTACGGCCAGAGAAGGAAACAACTGGTCTGATTTATGTACTGATTTTATTCTGTGCAGATAAAATTGCAATTGTCTATGTACATCTAGCAATGAAGGCAGTATTCCCCTTTGAGTACCTAGGAAAAAAGACAGGTAGGTCAAATGTCTGGTTAATTGTCAATTCTGAAATAACTTTTTGTGGAAAGGAGGGATTAGTCCGGAGTGATGCTCTGTCCCTATGAAAGACCATGTAAGGGTACTTGATGCATAAAGCCTGAAACTCGGATATGCATCTTGCTGAGGTGATGGCTACTAAAAATAGTGACTTCCACGACAAGAACTTCATATCGCAAGTGTTTGCAGGTTCGAAAGATGGTTGTGTCAGGGATTGCAGTACTAGTGTTAAGAACTCCAAGGGTCAATCGGTTCTTTGGAGGGTGGTCTGATGTGCGAGACTCCTTTTAAAAAGGTTTTACAGTGGCGACATGAGATAAAGAATTAGTCTTGGGAGCCATTATGGAAGTTTGAGATGGCAGCTAAATGGACTCGAATGGTGGAGGCTGCCGCTCCTGACTGGAGATGTTCTGACAAATAATCCAAAAACCACACTAACAGGTGCTGAGCAAGGGTCAAGTTTTATTTGTCGGGACCAAATAAGGAATCTCTTCCACTTGCTGAGATAGATTTTCCTGGTGGATGGTTTATGTGAAGCCAGAAGGATATGACGTACTGGGGAGGTAAGGTTATTCTGCCTGTTACCAGAAGTGGAGACACCAAGCTGTCAGCTTGAGACTGGGAAGGTTGGGGTGAGCCAACCCTTGCGGATGCGAGATGAATTCCAGAGTTGGATCCAGAATCCAGGGTTGGTGTACTAGGTGAGGCCAAAGGAAGGGAAACCAAATTTGTCATGGCCAGTAAGCGGCAACGAGGATTATTTTCTTCCTAGATGAAGGTCCTTCTTTAGAAATAGGGGAATCGGGGGGGGGGGGGGTGCATATAGAAGTCCCGTGGGCCAATCGTGTATCAGAGAGAGTCCCTCAGGGATTCCCCCTCTAAGGGATTAGGGAAAAGTAGCTGCTGCATTTGTGATTTGCTGGGGAGGCGAAAAGAATGCAGGAGGGCTGGCCCCAGTGGCTGAAAATCTTCGCCGCCATGACAGGATTGAGGGACCACTTGTGAGGCAGTAGGATACATCTGCTTAGCTTGTCTGCAATCACGTTGTAAATCCTGGGAATATGCACTGCTATCAGAAAGTGGTCGGAAGCTATCTTCCATTGCCATATTCTCATAACCTCTCGACATAATGAATAGGACTTGGTTCCTCCTTGTTTGTTGATGTACTGTATAGCAATTGTCCCAGATAAAAAGACAGATTGAAATGCTCACAATGCCAGAAACACTGCCCTCAGTTCTAGGTCATTAATATGCAGATTGGCCTTTATGTCTGACCAAGTGCCTTGGACAGTCTTCCCCTGGATAAGCCCCCCCCCCCAATCAGGGAAGCGTCTCTGGTCACTGTGGCCCTGGGTTGAAGAGGGGAGAAAGGGCGACTTCATAATTCCTCGTCTGGCTTCATCCACCACATTAAATCTTGTTTGCATCGTTGTGTTATGCGGATTTGAAAGGAGATAGGATGGTGAAAGGGATGCCACCGCATCAGCAGGAGGCATTGGAGAAGTCACATGTGTAGTCTTGCTAAAGGAACTATTGTAATTGATGCTGCCATGAAGCCCAGGATTTGAAGAACCGCCTGAGCTGAGACTTGGTTTTGACAGAGTATCACCCGGAGTTGGGATCTTATCCTTTGCAATCTGATCTGGGAGAGAGACCAGAAAAGCATGTGTATTGAAAATTGCTCCTATAAATTCTAAGGTTTGAGATGGAGTTAGGTTGCATTTCCCCCAATTTATTGAGATTCCCAGAAATTCTGCAGTGTGAGAGTGTAGTTTAGAGCTATCTCCAGTAGACACTTGGTGGGGGTGGTGAAGAGCCAGTCGTCTAAATATGGAAACACCTGGAATCCTTGAAGTCTCAAGTGAGCTGTTACCACTGCCATGCATTTGGTGAACACTCTGGGGACTGAAGAGAGTCCAAAGGGCAGTGCATGGAATTGGTAGTGATTGGCTCCTAGCCAGAAGTGAAGGAGTCTTCTGGTGTGTTTGTCCATTTTTACGTGGTAATACGCATCCTACACATCTATTGAGCACATCCAATTGTCTTTCTCCAGAAACGGAAGGATAGACTGAATCGTGACCATACGGAATTTTTCCTGTTTGACAAATTTGTTTAGGATGCTGAGATCAAAAACTTATCTCCAGTCGCCTGTCTTTTTTTGGGCACTAAAAAGAATCTAGAGTAGAATCCGGATCCTATTTGGTCTGGTGGGACTTTGAATGACTCTTTTTTGAAGCAGCTTTTGTAGTTCTTGAGCTGCTGCCTCCCTTTGACTGAGTGGAATGTCATGAATTTGTCTTGATGACCTTGGTTAAAGGTTTAATGGTATGTGGTAACCTCTGGCTATAATCTTCTGCCCCCAATAATCTGTGGTTATCATTTGCCAGGCAGGGTGGTGCAGAGAGAAATGTCCCCCAACTGCTTCCAGAGGAAAGCAATCGAGCCGCTCTTCAGGAGCACTGGTAGGGCTGCCCAGAGAAAGAATCTCTGGACCCCTGGTTACGCGGACCCCCTCTGTCTCTGCAGGGCGTCTTCTGGATGAGTTACCCCCTCTGCCTCAGGTAGTAAACTCACCACATATGTCATGGAAAGAACCCTGATTCCTGGAGTAGGGTCGTTGAGGGGTGAAAAACCATACACCCATGGCAGACAGGGTTTTGATGTCCTTTTCACACCTAGCCAACGTGTCTTTCACTTTCGGCCTAAAAGAGAAGAAGCTTCCACTGGAGTGTGGAGAAAGGAAGACTTAAAAGGGTCAGCAAAGTCACAAAGGTGAATCCAGGCGTGACGTCTCATGACAACGCCTGAACCAGTCACTCTAGCCGCTTCTTCAGTAGCATGAGAAATCAACCACATGGAGGAGTTGGCTATGGATTCTAGGTTCGCAAGTTGTGAGGAAACTGTCACGTATCTTGTCAGAAACGGCTCCTCCTAAGGTTTCGGAGATTTCCGAAACTAGGTCTCTGAAGTCTAGTGAAGTGTGCCAGATAGTTCAAAGACCTAATGGCAAAGGATGATAAGGCAAAAATTTGCTTCTCTAACCTGTCCACTGCCCGAGTCTCGCTGTTTGGGGGGGGGGGGGGGGGTGTGGACAGTCTGGATCTCCTCAGCAAGCTCCTTTCTAGTGGCTGCCGCCACAACCATAGAGTCTAGAGGCAGGCTCTTGGACCAGTGTGGGTTTTGCTTGGGAGGGGATCAAATTTTGTCTGGCTTCCGTGGGATTGGTTCAACAGTATCAGGACTCTTCTATGCACGCTGCATGACGAGTTGTACCAACTCGTCTGCAGGTGGGGTCACCCAGGAATTAAAGGGTCGAGCACGAAAAGCCTGCAAGAATATGGACTTCTCGGAGGGGTTGGTAGACTTCCAGTCACCCCGCTGTTTCAGGATTTCCAGTATGTCTCCAAAGGAGACATCAGGGGGTGACCATGTGGACTCCTCCCTTTCATCACAGTCTGTGTCTTCAGTGAGGGACTCCTCAGGGGAGTCTACGTACTTCTTTTTCACGTCCTCTTGCAGGGTAGCTCTTCAGTAGGGGCTTCTAAAGAAGACTCTAAATAGGGGAGGGGGCACCCTGCCGTACGGCATCTTGAGGCTCTTATGCTCAATGTCCCGAAGCGGTGGCTTGAGTCAGCTGCGGCTCAGAGGGAGGACATAACTGGTACTCCAACGCCATTGGTTTGACTTCTTGAATCCGGACACCTTGGTATCCTTGGACATCCCTGAAAAAAAAGGGTGGAATGCCAAGAACAATACCCAAACAAAATAGGATATAATAACTATCACACACACTAAAGTTACCACACCCAAAAAACAGCCAAAAGAAATACTAACAATATTCTACCTACAAGCTAAATAAAACTAAACTAGGTAAATACTAATTTTTTTTTTTTTAAAAGAGAAAAAGGAAAAGGTTAGCCTCTAATTTAAATGGCTACCTACGTGAAGAGAGCGAAGGTGGAGGGGAAAACTCTCTAACTAAAACGAGTTTTCTGAAGGGAAGGGGAGGGATTCCGGAAAGAAATTATACGTACAACAAAGATATACTGATAAAGGTTGTAACTACGACTAACAATCTACACTAACAAACCCTAATAGTTTTTATCAAAAAACAGATAAAATAATGAAAATATACGACCTGAGCCAGTAAGACAACCTCGCAGCAGAAGCGGCAAATGAGATCTGGGTATCTAGCGCCAGGCATCATGGGATATGGGGTGGTCTCGAGCCAGTCAACAGCTCTCGAGCTTTTGAAGATGGCCGAGTCGGATCCGAGGATCAGCTCCGAACCCAACCAGCAAGAATGAAGGCGAGATAGACAACTTAACATCTGGTATTCCGATGCCATTGGTTTGCCTGCAGAGGCAAGGGTCCTCTCCATCACTTGGAAAGCTGGCCCATCTGAAGAGGGATGGGAGGCTGGAACCAAGAAGGACGACCTCGGAGCCGGGGTCACACCCCGCTCCAATGGGCCTGCTACCAAGGAAGGAGCCCCAAGAGGACTAGGTACTGTCAGCACTCCTGGAACCGTAGTAGACGGCACTGTGGAAAAAACTGGTGCCGTACTGGGTGTTACGGTGCCCACAGTCCAGTCATGATGCTGAGAATGGCCTGGGTCCGAGTCAGCCCAAGATCAAAGGATCAGCTCCAGAACCATGGTGAGGTCCACAAGTGGAAACAAAGAAATGGGTACAGAAAAAGGCATCAGTGCTAAAGACTTTGATGCCTGCATGGAGGTCAAAGGAGGAGAATATGTTGGAGTCTGTGGAGATAGACTCCCAACTCCAAATGGGAGAGGAGGTTGGAAGTTGCTGTAATCCCTATAGCCATCAGCAGCTGATCCACAAGACGCACCACATCCAGTTCCAAGAGGCTCCTGGTTGATCATGTCGATATCCCCGGTGGGGAGTCAGGCCGTTCTAAGAAAGGGCTAAACTGCTGCCCAAAGAAAGGATCCATCGTGGGTGAGTATCGGGTCCGAGCAGAATGGTCTATTGGCACCGAGGTCTTGAGACTAGAGACGTGTATGGAAAAGGAGCCTGGTACTTGAATGGACGGAACAGATACTGGAGTCAGGCTTGATGCTGTAGACATGGTCGGTACCGTGGTCACAATTTGCGAAGATGGCACCGAAGTAGAGACCACCAATTTAGGTAAGGTCAGTGCCACAGACATTGTCGGTGCCATGGCTGGCGCCGAAGTCACAATTTTGAAAGAGTGCACCAAAGACGGTGTAGTGCATGCCAGTTTGGGCCCTGGGGCGGAAGAAGTCAATTTGGGTATCTTTTGCCTTGGTTCCTGCTTATCACCAGAGGGTGAGGAAGGAACCGAATGCGGTCTCTTTTTGTACTCTTTACTAGGAGGTGGTGAGCCTTCCAACCTAGAATAGCCTCTGAGAAGGATGTCTTGAGAAGGCCCTTCAAAATCAACTTATTCTTTCTCTCGTTAAGGGTTCAAGAGCTGAACCCTTTACAAACAGTACAAGGAGGCTGAACTGACAGATGAGGGGCACCCACACAATACACACAGGATACATGGGTGTCAGAATTTGGCATTTTGCGACCACACTGGTTGCATTGCTTAAACCCTGATGTTCCTTTTTTCTCTGACATGGTGGACAACAAGATCAACTTACTAGTATAAACTCTAAAAAAGGAAAAGATAGGGGAAAGTTTTTTTTTTTTAATTATATATATGAAAAAAGAAAAAGAAAAAGGGAATACCAACAATAGTATCAAAAGTACCTCAAAGGGTAAGGGAAAGAGAAAGGGAGAGAAAAAGGGCTTATACCAACAATGGTATTTAAGGATTACCTAGTAGGTAACGGCAGTAGACAAAAAAATGTTGAAAGTGGGTAAATGCTAGCAATAACTAAATTAATACGTTAAGGTACAAGACAAGGAAAATTATTAAAAGGATTTTTAGATGAAAAAATATGAAGTACTTAGGTGAGAGCTGGCTTGACACGTCTTCACTGCTACATGGCAAACAAGGTCTGGGGTAACAGGGAGAAGGGTACTGTGGGTAAAAGCTTAGCTCAAGAGTTTTTTTGGCTGGCATGATCTTGTTATAAGGCTGACTCGGTTCTTAGGACAGAACCAAAACCCATCAGTAAGGAATGAACGAAGATTAACATCATCAGATCCAAAAGCTTCAAGAAAGACGGACTCCTCTGGGGAGGGAGTATCTGAAGACCATCCACCCATTTGCGTAAGAATTTCTAGGATGTCTCCAAATGAGACATCATCCAGTGGAGGCCTGGGGACCCTTCCCTTTCCTCAAAGTCAGCATCATCTGTGAGAGATTCCATAGGGAAATCTATATGCCTACCTTTGCATGTTCTCTTTCAGGCCCTTCCTTGGTGGCATTCTCTAGGGAGGTATCCGAAGGCAGGGGAAGTTCCTCTAGGGAAAATGTTTGGATGCTAGTTGGTACTGGCTGTCCCTGTGGAGTATGTCTGATGGGATCAGAACTTGGACCCACTGGAAGAAGTGATGTAGGATCCAAGGAAGAAAGAGAGAAAGATATTGCTTTTCTTGGATGAGAGAAAGCCTTCTCCACTACTTCAAAAGCAGATGGACTGGGAGAAAACACGGCAGGCCGCACTGGGGCCGAAACCTCCGAACCAGCCAAGACTCAACCCTGCCCGGATCTGTGCCTCAAGGAGGGAGTTGGACCTGAGCTATCTAGGTCAGAAGCTCTGAGGGACATAGACAGCTATAACACTGGAGTAGACGCTGGTTCCCCAGAACTGCCCCGATGCTTCAGCTCCAAGATGCATCTTAATCCAAGGGGATAGGAGTAGAACTAGACACAGAGACTGTCAGAGTCAAAGACCTAGCTGTCTCTGGATCTGAAACTCCTAGGGCTCTCAGATATGAGGGCTTTGAAGCCATGGGATGGACAGGAGAAGGAGAAATCACTACATGTGAAGAGGAATGAAGGCTCACAAATCTGATGGGAGATGGAACACGGCATAACCCCCATTGGAATCGGAGCTCTTGAGGAATTTCCTCATCATCCTATCCAAGTCGGCCTTGGAAAGACTTCTGGAGGATCTAATGGATGAGGTTATAAACTGTGGTCTTGATTCCTTCCTCTGTGTCATTTGCAGAAATGAATACAGTTCAGGAGATACTGGGTCAACTCTGAACTTGGGTGAGTGAGTTCAAGGAGACTTTGACAAAGTAATGGTCAGAGCTGAGGGTTATGGATACAAGTGCTGCTTTGGAGTTTTTATCAGTATGACAACAGGATCCAATGGTTTTCTTTTAGGGTCTAATGAAGTCGGATCTGACAAAGCCATGGTGGAAGTTGAGGTCTTTTGAGTTGGTTAGAGGACTTTGAAGATGGTGAAGATGGAGGCAACAATTCTTAATTTATTTCTTATCTCTGAAATTGCTCTAGGGTTAAATGCGACAGAAATAGAGCAATCAGTATTCAGGTGTGCCACTCCTGGGCAATAAACGTAGTCCCTGTGGGCATAAGAATTTGGAATTTTGTGCCCACAGGAAGCCCATTTTTTTAAAGCTGGTTGGTTTCTTGGCCATAACTAAGAGGATAAGACAGGAAAACGAGTCAACTTTCCCCCCCTTTTTTATATAGATTAGTAAACTACCAGCAATGGTAGAAAAGTACGCTATAAATGGTAGGAGAAAAAGTAAAGGCTAGTACCAACAATGGTATGCAAGGAGACTGCCCAAATGTAGAAAAGAATGAAAGCAAGATGTAAAATATAGAAGCACCCGAAGAACTCGACAACAGGAGAGGTAGGATAGCACAAAAATTAGAATAGAAGTTTTTCTAAATAATAGCTACTCAGAAAACCATTGTATCAATTGAAAACAAGTTGCTGCTAGAGGATCCACGTCCGTGCAGGACAGCGGCAAATGAGATTTGAGGTACTGGAGGCTGGCTGGGGCATTATGGGTAGAGAGAGGTGCTTGAGAGTTGAATCAGTAAGTCTGTGGTATTGGGCCGGATCCGTAACACATACATTGCTGAAAAAATGAAAAAAACAACATCAGATGTTACAGTCAAATTCTTGGCAGAAAGATACATTCTTTAACAGCTATCATGGTAGCCAGCTCACCAAGTAAGGATGATCCTGCTCGAAGAACAGACTATGTTACCCTATATGAAGCCATGAATGTCTCATAACCATCTTACACATGCACCTCAATGGAATTTGCTTAGAGAGATCAGATTTTCAATTTTTTTTTTTTACTATGAATGTAAATACATCATAAAAAGTGGTAAAAAGACCTTTTGAAAGTCCACTTCTACAACATGGAATGTCCTGTTTTTCCATATGAAGCTGCATACTTTAAACTGGATCACAAAAATCACTAAAAGCAGACATCTATCAGGCTCACTATGGCATCACCTAAAGATAGCTTTTCAAATGTACCCTAAAATGTTATAATTTTCAGAAGAATGCTCAAACATTGCAGGTAGCTACTTCTACCTGATCTTCATGATCCCACACTCAAGCCATACAAAGACAAAGTTGTATTTATAGTACATTACCTATATGTTTTTCTTTGCTGGTATGCCTGACTTATCCAAATTTGCCCAGGTAACAAAAATGTATATATCCAACAAACAAATAATAAATATCAATTTAATCTTACCTTAAAACCAGTCGGACACCAGTCCACAAACTGAATAGTACGTTTAGATTTAATGGTTGCAATAGCTGCATTCACATCCTTTGGTACAACATCTCCTCTGTACAGCATACAGCATGCCATATACTTGCCATGACGGGGATCACATTTAACCATCTGATTTGCAGGCTCAAAGCAGGCATTTGTAATTTCAGCAACAGCCAGTTGCTCGTGGAAAGCTTTCTCAGCTGAGATGACAGGAGCATATGTTACAAGTGGGAAATGGATTCGTGGGTAGGGCACAAGGTTGGTTTGGAATTCAGTCAGATCTACATTGAGAGCACCATCAAATCTTAGTGAGGCTGTAATAGATGATACAATCTGCCCAATAAGCCGATTCAGATTGGTGTAGGTGGGGCGCTCAATGTCAAGGTTGCGACGGCAGATATCATAAATAGCTTCATTGTCTACCATGAAGGCACAGTCTGAATGCTCCAGAGTAGTATGTGTAGTTAGGACAGAGTTATATGGTTCAACTACAGCAGTTGACACTTGTGGAGCAGGATAGATGGCAAATTCCAACTTTGATTTCTTTCCATAATCAACAGAAAGCCTCTCCATAAGTAATGACGCAAATCCTGAACCAGTACCTCCACCAAAGCTATGGAAGATTAGGAACCCTTGAAGGCCAGTGCACTGATCAGCCTGAAATTTGGAAAAAAAAAAATACATGTACATACATAAAACTATCAAAATCTTATTTTATTAACCTAATTTTATAATTGAAAAAAGGTTTTGCCATTTTTCAGTTCATCATTAATAATACAGTTATTTAAGGTACTTGCCAAAGAAATAGAGATCACATATGTAGAAAGAAGGAACTTGGGCAGCAACCAGTAACATTCTGGCTTAGTCTTAACTTAGTCATTTTCCTCAAAAGTACAATCCCCCATGCAGTGTAACACTGACACTCATGACGGCCTTCCACTGATGAGTACTTGTGTTTATCTTCTACGTAACCTACAATGGCAAGTAGCAAATCATTAACCACATTAATTTTACTTGGCAGCAGGTGGAGACGAGCCATTCAAGTGCATTTAGCATTGTCTTCCAGTCACCCCCCCCTTTACCCTCACCCTTCTTCAGCTGCACTATTTCTCTTGACTGCCTCTGATTATTATCTTTAATACACGTTCTGGCAGTCCCTTCCATGAATACACAATCCTCTTCATGAAGAAGTATTTTAGCAGATCTTAAGAGTAGCTGGTTGCAACTTTCTGCAATTTATGTCCCCTCCATCTGCCATTCTTGTTCAAGATGACCATTTCTATCCCCCCAAACAATATTAAATGCACCCATATCACATCCCCAGAGCTCTTCTGGCATCTCATGAGAAATGCTCCATCTACTGCAGTCTCTGAACATAACTATTTACTCCATCCTATAAACCTTTCTTGTGATTTCTCTCTGGACTCCTTTCAGCAGAATGACTTTTTCTCCTTGTATGCCCTCCAGAAATGTACAAGTATTCAAAATGTGCTAATTCCATGTCCCAGAAAAATGGTACCATTAATGCATTTGCTTCTGGGATCTAGCACCCTGCAGATACACTCCAACACTCTGTTTGTACCATCATTATTATCTTACTCTGCTCCTGCTAATTCAGTCCGTGTGATCAATACCCCACAGACCCCTTTCTTGTTCTCTTGACATCAATTCGACTCCCCCGAGTTGCCCACTTTCTCTTTTCTTATTCTGCCTTTTAAAATCCTTTCGGAGACTCTTCTTTTCATCCTTGATAGCTGCACATATCTTTGTGCTGCCAGTGAAAAGGCTGACCCTGTTCTCTACTCCTTCAGATGTTTGAAATAATCACATGGGCCTAGAATTCATTCCTGATAAACTGTTAGTAACTAATTCTCCTGAGTAAATTCATATAATAGCTGCAAGTGTCACTCAGTAAAATGGACACAACTAATAAATGAGATAATTTCCAAAATATAAGGACACAATTGCCTCTGAGATCCTCAGACAAAATGTAGCTCCAGTAGGGTGACAATAAATGGGAAATATTATCCAACTATTTTCCCTTCTTTGCAATTTTACTTTGAGTACCTCTCAACACTGGCACTACCTTAAAATTCAGCATTTACTTGGTTAGCAAATCTATATCATCTCAATATTTCAAAAGTCTTCAGAGAAATCTACTGTGGTGAACAGTTACAGGATTTCCTGCCAGTCACCCGTGTCAACATCTGTTCATCCTTTTAAACTACACATCTAAAATTTACCAAAAGTGTGGATATTAGCCAAAGCTGCAGCTCCTAGAATGCGTCACACATATTTTGAAAAGTAGACAGCTTAAGTGATAGCAGCCCTTATGAAGTGTAGCTTAGCAAGCCCTTCTAGATTTAGTAACTACCTTGGAAAGAAAGCAAGGGCAAGTATTCAGTGAAACTCTATGAAAATAACAAAAAAAAAGTTATGTACTTACCATAACGTTCCATGTGAGTTGTTTATCTCACCTTTATTCTCACTGATGGGTTCGGAGCCGATCCTCGGCTCCGACACGGCCGATAGCAAAGCTCAAGGTTTGCAAGTAGCTCGAGACCAAGCTCCTTATCCCATAATGCATTGTTGGAATTACCTCAGATCTTGTTTGCTGTGAGTATATATACCCTTTTATTTATTTCTACAAGGAAGCAATTCCCGAAGGGGAAGAAGTATTGAATAACCAGGATGGTACTAGCCTCTAAGTCAATTGTCAGCCAGGAAGGGAAAGGAGGGAGGGATGGAATAAAGGCGAGATAAATAACTCACATGGAACGTTATGGTAAGTACATAATTTCTTTATGTGAAGTTGTTAAATCTCGCAGTTTATTCTCACTGATGGGTAGCGGCCCTAGGACCCTAACTCTTGGGTGGCTCATGGAAGTACGTTTTTCAGTACCGTGGAACCAAAGGAAGACCTGTCCCTGGAAGCCTACTCTACTTTGTAATGTGTGGTAAAGGTATGAGGCTTACACCAAGTGGCTACAGCACAAATATTGTCAAGGGGCAATTTAGTTTGAAAGGCAGAAGACGTAGAAACGGCTCTGATAGAATGAGCCTTAGGTTTGTGTGTCAATGGCATGCTAGCATTCACATAAATAAGAAGTTATGTCTTACCATAACGTTCCATGTGAATTGTTCATCTCGCCTTTGTTCTTACACATGGGTTCGGAGCCGATCCTCGGCTCCGAGTCGGCCGCATCACCAGCTCCGCATCTTCAAGAAAGCTCGATGCACACTAATATCCCATGATCCTCAGGTGCTAACCCTCAGATCTGGTTTGCTATACCAGAAGAATCCCTTTTAGAACTGTGTCTAGAACACTTATAAACAGATACTACACAGTGTCTGGAACCCTACTGTCAAGTACAGGAGAAAAGATGCCATTACTAATGTACAATAACATGCTAACCATATCTAGAAAAGGCTGAAAAGGAATTTAGTTGAAAACCGTTCTCCCAGACCGCAGGACGGGGGATGGAGGGGGGGAATGTAAGAACAAAGGCGAGATGAACAATTCACATGGAATGTTATGGTAAGACATAACTTCTTAATGTGAAATTGTTCAATCTCGCCGTTTGTTCTTACACACGGGTAGCGTCCCTAGCTCCTTTTTCCCGGGTGGCTCAAGGGAGAACATTCCTGAGTACAGTGGAACCAAACGTCGCCCTGTCCCTGGAGCTTTTGTCTAGCTTATAGTGGGCGATAAAAGTATGTGGTTTTGCCCAAGTTGCCGCTGCATAAATGGTATCTAAAGGCAAACGAGCGGTATGGGCTGAAGAGGCAACACTCGCCCTTGTAGAATGAGCTCTGGGTTTGAAAGGGAGTTGCTGTTTCAATTCAGCATATACCAAATTTATGCATTCTGAGAGCCATTTGGATAAGGTAACTTTTAGTTATGTACTCACCATAACTTCAGATGTTTGGGATCCATCTCGCCTACATTCTGACTGATGGGTTCGGAGCCGATCCCTCGGCTCCGACTCGGCACGCTTATGCCAAAGAGCGAAGTCTCTTATTGGCTGAGCTTACTATATCCCAGGATGCACCACTACCAGTCCCCCAGATCTAGTTTGTCCGCATACATGCACGCCCTGCTTATATAACATCGTCAGATGAAACAAGATAAAACAGTAGAACTCAAAACCGTTCAATCTCTTCTGATCTCCAAGGCAGGGGAAGGAGGGTGGGTATTAGGAATGTGGCGAGATGGATCCCAAACATCTGAAGTTATGGTGAGTACATAACTAAAAGATGTTATGTGATCCTATCTCGCCTACATTCTGACTGATGGGACAGCGTCCTAGCACCTGAATCCTGGGTGGCTCACTGGAAAACACTCCTGAGTACCGTGGAACCAAATGATGCTCGCCCTTTAGATGCCACATCCAATTTATAGTGGGAAATGAAAGTGTGCGGATTGGACCAAGTAGCGCAGCACAAATCTCCGAGATAGCGAGCTTGGAATGAAAAGCTATAGAAGTCGCCATAGCTCTGGTAGAGTGAGCTTTGATAGATGTTGTAAGTTGCTTATTCAAGAAGAATAAGCCTGAGTTATACAATCTCTAATCCATTTGGAGATAGTAGCTTTTGTGATGGTTTTGCCCAATTTATTGTCTGAGAAGGACACAAACAATTGGTCTGACTTACAATTTGTTGAGTCCTGTCTAAATAGAAGCGCAATTGCCTGTGAACATCCAATTTATGGAGAGTGAATTCTGCTTCATTGGAGAATTTTGGAAAGAAAACTGGTAGCTCTAGGGATTGTTGGAGACAGAAATTAGAACAGACCTTTGGGACAAAGGATGGATTAGGCCTAAGTGATACTCTATCCTTGTGAAAAATCAAGTACGGTGGTTTGATAGACAGGGCTTGAAGCTCTGAAACTCTTCTTGCAGAAGTAATTGCAACTAAGAAGGCCGTTTTCCAAGACAGATATTTTAACTCACATGTAGCAGCCGGTTCGAAAGGGGAAGATGTTAATGCACGAAGCACCAAATCAAGATCCCACGGAGGCGCAGGATGAAAAACTTTTAGTTATGTACTCACCATAACTTCAGATGTTTGGGATCCATCTCGCCTACATTCCGACTGATGGGTTCGGAGCCGATCCCTCGGCTCCGACTCGGCACGCTTATGCCAAAGAGTGAAGTCTCTAATTGGCTGAGCTTACTATATCCCAGGATGCACCACTACCAGTCCCCCAGATCTAGTTTGTCCGCATACATGCACACATGCACGCCCTGCTTATATAACATCGTCAGATGAAACAAGATAAAACAGTAGAACTCAAAACCGTTCAATCTCTTCTGATCTCCAAGGCAGGGGGAAGGAGGGTGGGTATTAGGAATGTATGGATCCCAAACATCTGAAGTTATGGTGAGTACATAACTAAAAGATGTTATGTGATCCTATCTCGCCTACATTCCGACTGATGGGACAGCGTCCTAGCACCTGAATCCTGGGTGGCTCACTGGAAAACACTCCTGAGTACCGTGGAACCAAATGAAGCTCGTCCTTTAGATGCCACATCCAATTTGTAGTGGGAAATGAAAGTGTGCGGATTGGACCAAGTAGCCGCAGCACAAATTTCCGATATAGCAAGCTTGGAATGAAAAGCTATAGAAGTAGCCATAGCTCTGGTAGAATGAGCTTTGATAGATGTTGTAAGTTGCTTATTTGAAGAAGAATAAGCCTGAGTTATGCAATCTCTGATCCATTTGGAGATAGTAGCTTTTGTGATGGTTTGACCCAATTTATTATCTGAGAAGGACACAAACAACTGGTCTGACTTACGAAGTTGCTGAGTCGTGTCTAAATAGAAGCGTAATTGCCTGTGAACATCCAATTTATGGAGAGTGTATTCTGCTTCATTGGAGAATTTTGGGAAGAAAACTGGTAGCTCTAGAGATTGTTGGAGACAGAAACTAGAACAGACCTTTGGGACAAAGGATGGATTAGGCCTAAGTGATACTCTATCCTTCTGGAAAATCAAGTACGGTGGCTTAATAGACAGGGCTTGAAGCTCTGAAACTCTTCTTGCAGAAGTAATTGCAACTAAGAAGGCAGTTTTCCAAGACAGATATTTTAATTCACATGTAGCAGCCGGTTCAGAAGGGGTCGATGTTAATGCTTGAAGCACCAAATCAAGATCCCACGGAGGCAGGATGAAAAATTGGGGGTCTTAATAGGCCCGCACCTTTAATGAAAGTTTTGCATAGTCTGCTACTCATCAATGGAGGATCCATGGATTCGTGGAATTTAGAGATAGCCGCTAGTTGGACTTTAATAGTAGAGACAGAAGATCCTTGATTAAACAGGGATGTTAAGAATTTCAAAACCTCTGGGACAGGAGCAGTGATAGGGTCTAAGCCCTTAAGTTGAGCCCAGATAGCAAACCTCTTCCACTTACTGAGGTACAATTTGTTAGTGGTGGGTTTGTGGGCCGAAGATAAAATGTGAAAAACTTCCGGGTCTAGTGTGTGCCTTCTGACTAAAGTCGGAAGTGGAGGAGCCAAGCTGTCAATTTCAAAGATTGAAGGGACTGATGCCGATGTCCCGACTGATGGATTAGCAGGTCCGGAATAAGGTCTAAAGTCCATGGATCGTCCACCGCATGCTTCTTCAGGTAAGGAAACCATACCTGACGAGGCCAGTATGGGGCAATCAGTATCATTGAGGACCCCAATTGAGAAGCTTTTTGAATAACTTTGGGGAGAACTGGAATTGGAGGAAAGGCATAAAGTAGCCCTGTTGGCCAAGGTTGTGCTAGAGCATCCATAGCTGGTACTCCCTGATGTGGGATCAAGGAGAAGAACCTTTGGCACTTGGTGTTTAGTGGAGTTGCAAATAGGTGCAGCAGCGTCCCCCATCTCCTGAAAACCTGAGCTGCTACTGTGTGGTTTAGAGACCACTCGTGAGGAGAAAGAATTGTCCTGCTCAATTTGTCTGCCAATATATTTGACGTTCCCGGGATGTGGGTCGCTACCAAGAAGCGGTTGGTAGCTACAGCCCATTCCCACACTCTCATGGCCTCTCTGCAAAGGGGGTACGATCTGGTCCCTCCTTGTTTGTTCAGATACCAGACCACCGACATGTTGTCTGTGTGGATGGCGATGATGCCCTGAGGAAGAAACTTGTGTAAGGCCTGTAGGGATAGAAGTACAGCCCTCATCTCCAACACGTTGATGTGGAGAAGAGCTTCGTCTGGAAGCCAGGAGCCCTGACCTTTTAGTTATGTACTCACCATAACTTCAGATGTTTGGGATCCATCTCGCCTACATTCTGAATGATGGGTTCGGAGCCGATCCCTCGGCTCCGACTGCACGCTTATGCCAAAGAGCGAAGTCTCTTATTGGCTGAGCTTACTATATCCCAGGATGCACCACTACCAGTCCCCCAGATCTAGTTTGTCCGCATACATGCACACACGCATACCCTGCTTATATAACATCGTCAGATGGAACAAGATAAAAACAGTTGAACTCAAAACCGTTCAATCTCTTCTGATCTGCAAGGCAGGGGAAGGAGGGTGGGTATCAGGAATGTGGTGAGATGGATCCCAAACATCTGAAGTTATGATGAGTACATAACTAAAAGATGTTATGTGATCCTATCTAGCCTACATTCTGAATGATGGGACAGCGTCCTAGCACCTGAATCCTGGGTGGCTCACTGGAAAACACTCCTGAGTACCGTGGAACCAAATGATGCTCGTCCTTTAGATGCCACATCCAATTTGTAGTGGGAAATGAAAGTGTGGGTTGGACCAAGTAGCCGCAGCACAAATTTCGGAAATAGCGAGCTTGGAATGAAAGGCTATAGAAGTAGCCATAGCTCTGGTAGAATGAGCTTTGATAGATGATGTAAGATGTTTATTCGAAGAAGAATAGGCCTGAGTTATGCAATCTCTGATCCATTTTGAGATTGTAGCTTTTGTAATGGTTTGGTCCAATTTATTATCTGAGAAGGACACAAACAACTGGTCTGACTTACGAAGTTGCTGAGTCCTGTCTAAATAGAAGCGTAATTGTCTGTGAACATCCAATTTATGGAGAGTATATTCTGCTTCATTAGAGAATTTTGGAAAGAAAACTGGTAGCTCTAGAGATTGTTGAAGACAGAAACTAGAACAGACTTTGGGGACAAAGGATGGATTAGGCCTAAGTGATACTCTATCCTTGTGGAAAATCAAGTACGGTGGTTTAATAGACAGGGCTTGAAGCTCTGAGACTCTCCTTGCAGAGGTAATAGCCACTAAGAATGCCGTTTTCCAAGACAGATATTTTAATTAGCATGTAGCAGCGGTTCAAAGGGGAGATGTTAATGCAAGCACCAAATCAAGATCCCACGGAGGTGCAGGATGAAAAACTGGTGGTCTTAACAGACTCGCACCTTTAATGAGCGTTTTGCATAGTCTGCTGCTCATCAAAGGAGGATCCGTGGATTCATGGAATTTCGAGATAGCAGCTAGTTGGACTTTAATAGTTGAGACAGAAGATCCCTGATTAAACAGGGATGTTAAGAATTTCAAAACCTCTGGGACAGGAGCAGTGATAGGGTCTAAGCCCTTGAGTTGAGCCCAGATAGCAAACCTCTTCCACTTACTGAGGTACAATTTGTTAGTGGTGGGTTTGTGGGCGAAGATAAAATGTGAACAACTTCCGGGTCTAGTGTGTGCCTTCTAACTAAGGTTGGAAGTGGAGGAGCCAAGCTGTCAATTTTAGAGATTGAAGGGACTGATGCCAATGTCCCGACTGATGGATTAGCAAATCCGGGATCAGGTCCAAGGTCCACGGATCGTCCACTGCATGCTTTTTCAGGTAGGAAACCATATCTGACGAGGCCAGTATGGGGCAATCAGAATCATTGAAGACCCCAGATGAGAAGCTTTTGAATAACTTTTGGAAGGAGTGGAATTGGAGGAAAGGCATAAAGTAGCCCTGTTGGCCAAGGTTGTGCTAGAGCATCCATGGCTGGTACTTCCTGATGTGGAATCAAGGAGAAAAACTTCTGGCACTTGGTGTTTTGTGGCGTTGCAAATAGGTGCAGCACGGCGTCCCCATCTCTTGAAAACCTGAGCTGCTACTTTGCGTTTAGAGACCATTCGTGAGGAGAGAATTGTCCTGCTTAATTTGTCCGCCAATACATTTGATTTTCCCGGGATGTGGGTCGCTACCAAGAAGCGGTTGGTAGCTACAGCCCATTCCCACACTCTCATGGCCTCTCTGCAAAGGGGATACGATCTGGTCCCTCCTTGTTTGTTCAGATACCAAACCACCGACATGTTGTCTGTGTGGATGGCGATGATGCCTTGAGGAAGAAACTTGTGTAAGGCCTGTAGGGATAGAAGAACAGCCCTCATCTCCAACACGTTGATGTGGAGAAGAGCTTAGTCCGGAAGCCAGGAGCCCTGAACTAGCCTGCCCAGACAATGCCCCCACCCTATCTGGGAGGCATCTGTCGTCAGGGTAACTACTGGAGGGAGAACAAAGGGTTTTCCCTGATCCAAGTTGGATGTCTGAAGCCACCAGCGAAGGTCCCTTTGCATATTTCCGTAATCATGATGTGATGATTGAGGGAAGATCCTGAAAGGACCATTGAGTTGACAAGAGCCACTGAAGAATCCTCATGTGTAATCTTGCTAGAGGAACTAAAAGAACCGTGGCAGACATTGAGCCTAAAACCTGTAGGACCATCCTGGCTGGGGCTTTGGATCTCGAGACCAGAGCTTGAACTTGGCCCTGTAAGATTGGATCCTTTCGGCAGGAAGAAAGACGCATCAATCTTGAGTCTATCTCTGCCCTATAAATTTTATCGTTGAGAGGGCAGCAAGACAGACTTTGACCAATTGAATGTAATCCCTAGGGAAACACCCAGGGAGATGGTGGCTTTGAGGTTGTCCATTAGTAGATGCCTGGTGGTGGCAGTCAGGAGCCAGTCGTCGAGATAGGGAAACACTTGGAATCCAAGACTTCTCAGGTGAGCCGTCACTACTGCCAAACACTTGGTGAACACCCTGGGGGCTGTGGTGAGACCAAAGGGCAGAGCACAAAATTGGTAATGACTGACTCCCAGGCTGAAGCGCAGATACCTTCTGGACGCCTGATGTATCGGAATGTGATAATAGGCGTCCTTGAGGTCTATGGAGCACATCAAACATCCTTCTCCAACAACGGGAGAATGGATTGTAACGTGACCATTCGGAATCTGGATTTCGTTACGGATTGGTTCAGTCTGCTGAGATCCAATATTGGTCTCAGGTCCCCTGTCTTTTTTGGCACTAAAAGAACCTGGAGTAATTTCCTGATCCGATCTGGTCTGTGGGGACCGGTTGGATGACTCCTTTTCTAGCAGCTTTAAAGCTTCTGCGGCTGCTATTTCCCTTTGACTGGGTGGTGGGCCGGGATTCTCTTGGACGGAGGGTGAGTCTTTGAATGGGATGGTGTAACCTCCGGCAATGATCCGAAGCACCCATCTGTCCTGAGTGATTGACTCCCAGGCTTCTAGGTGCTTGGCAAAGCGACACCCGACTGGCTCGAGCAGCACAGCCGGGCAATCCCTCATGTCGTGTGGGAGGCTGAAGAGCCACGAAAGGACTCGCGGTCTCCAGAATTGCGGGCCCTCTGCGCCTCTGGGGCGGCGTCTCCCTGAAAAATTTCCCGCCCTCTGCCTCTGGGCGGGGAATCTTCCTGCTGTTGGGAGAAAAACTTGCGAGATTTTGAACCACATTTTCCCCTCCTTTGGCCTTGGGTAAGGCCGAAGGGAGTGGAATAACGGGCCCCTACGGCAGATAACGTTTTCCCTCTTGCTCACAGCGGGTAAGGGTGTCTTTCACCTTGGGTCCAAACAATGAGGACCCATCAAAGGGAGCGTCGGAAGGAAGACTTGAAGGCCTCCGAACTGACACAAGCGGAGCCAGGCTTGTCTACGTAAAGCCACGCCTGTGCCTGCCGCTCTCCCGCCCCTTCGGCCGCATAGGAAATGAGCCTCATGGGCGAGTTAGAAATTGGCGTAAGGATAGCCAACTGAGAGCTAACCGACTGGGCTAGCTGCTCAGGTAGGTTACCGAGAGGAATCTGACAACTCCTTGACCAGATCCCTCTGAAGCCTTGTAAAATGTGCCAAATAGTTCAGAGACCTTAAGGTAAAGGCAGCTGAAGTCAGGGTGCGCTTCCGTACCTATCCATACTCCTAGACTCCTTATTAGGAGGATGGATGAGCGTTGAAGCCTCTGCCACGTCCTGTTGTGTAGCAGATGC
This sequence comes from Protopterus annectens, assembly GCF_019279795.1. Classification (NCBI taxonomy): domain Eukaryota; kingdom Metazoa; phylum Chordata; order Ceratodontiformes; family Protopteridae; genus Protopterus; species Protopterus annectens. The sequence goes on along the minus strand of NC_056741.1, from coordinate 1,259,268,537 downwards.
CACCACCATGGCATCTACAGCCACGCCTTTAGTAAGGAACTCCTTCTCGGGGAGCAGATAAGAATTTATTTGGGCGAGAAGGGACTGGTTCCACGGTATCTGGATGTTCCCGCCCTTGACAAACTAAATCCAGAAGCTCGTCGAAGGCGGAGACACCCAGGAGGCGGAGGCTGAGCCCCAAAGGCCTTGAGGAGCACTGATTCGTCAGCAGAGGGGGTTTGGATATCCAGCCGCCTCGTTGTTTGAGGATCTCTAAGATGTCTGCAAATGAGACATCATCCGAGGGGCGACTTGGGACCCCTCCATCATCCATATCAGTGTCGATGTAATAGACTCGGGGAGTCCACGTGCTTCCTCTTGCACGATCTCTTCCTTGGGGGTTCCTCTGAAGATAACTCGAAGAACCCTCAGGAGGAGGAACCCCACTGGGGGTAACCTCAGGCCTCGGGCTCCGCTGGCTACGGACAGGGAACAGCCAAAGACCCAGTCTCCACGCCCAGGGAAGGTGCTGGTAAAACCGGAGAGATGGCGAAGAGGACTTGGCCAAGGCACTCCTCATGGCCCTGAAAGCGGACCCCCAGAATCCTGGGAGTGTCCGGACTCGAGCCGTGATAGCCGACGGAGTCCCGCAGCAAGCACCGAGGGGAGGCTCGGAACCGAAAGCATAGGTCCCGAAACATCACCCCGGGTCCAGCCGAAGAAGTCCGTACTAAGCTCGGACCCGAGGCCGGGTTGGAGTAAGGGTCGGAGCCGACCCTAGAATCTCCACCGGCTCCAACAGCACCTGCTCACGGAGCAGCGGTCGGAGGAGGAATGGCAAGGGTGGGCCAAGGTCATCGGCTCCGAAACCAGCTGGGTCGGAACGAAACAAATTTTTGGAAGACTGGGGACTGGAACAGTCTTTGGAGCACCCTGTCGATATCAGAATCCGACATCCTCGAGACCGAGAGGAAACAGAGCGGGTTCGAGAAGGCCTCTCCATCGGCCCCAAAGGGCTAGGGGACCCGGCTCCGAGGTGACTCGATGAGTATCGGCGCCGAGGGAATACTCACAGCAGATTCCATCGGTGCCGAGGTAGACTTCGGCGCCGAGGAGGAAGTGTCTGGGGGGGCGTCCCCTGTCGGCTCCGAGAGCAGTGGAGCCGCGAAGGTGACCCGCCTCTCGATGCCCCAGCCATCGGCTCCGAAGACAGAGGAGTCGATACTGGTGGCATCGAGGCAGACCGTTACAACCTCGTCTCCGAAGTCTTTGGAGCCGAAGGAGAGGCCTGCCTAAGTTTCTTGGCAGTCGGGTCCGACGGACTGGTCGGAACCGAAGCCCTTTTCTTTTTGGTTGGAGCAGGAGAGGATGCCAAGGCTTCTTCAAAGGAGGGTTTAACTAACCCCTTTAAAATCAATTTATTTTCCTCTCATGGAGCACCCATGAGGAAAAAGGGTGACACACTGCATGACTCCTGCAAGTGCTTTGCCCGAGACAATATACACAGAGCGAATGATCGTCTGTGATAGACATTTTAAACCCACATTTCGAACATTTTTTAAAGCCCGAAGGCCTAGGGGTTTGAGACATGTTAATACACAAATCTAGTCACTCTGACAGGAAAGTACACTAAATTTTTACTGCTGATAAATTAAAGCTTACAGTAATAATTAATGCCAACTCTTCTTGTAAAAAGAACAGGTAACTCTAACCAATTTGTATAATTACTAGAGACCCTGTAAGTATAAAGGTTAACAGTCCGGGAAGGCCCTGGATGGAGCTGAGGTCGAAAACAAACTGAACCCAATCACACACAACAATTCAAAATCCAAATCGTACACAAAGTTAGCGATAGCCGTTAAAACAGCTTTTGTGAGCAAAAACAGCAAAAAACTGACAGAAAAGTTAGTTTAATAAACTACTTAGCCCAGCCAGCTCGAGACCACGTCTTCGCGGGAAGCGCAAAGCGAGATCTGGGGACTGGTAGTGGTGCATACTGGGATATAGTAAGCTCAGCCAATAAGAGACTTCGCTCTTTGGCATAAGCGTGCCGAGTCGGAGCCGAGGGATCGGCTCCGAACCCATCATTCAGAATGTAGGCGAGATAGGATCACATAACATCTAGCCTGCCCAGACAATGCCCCCCCCCACCCTATCTGGGAGGCATCTGTCGTCAGGGTAACCACTGGAGAGGGAAGAACAAAGGGGCTTCCTTGATCCAAATTGGATGTCTGAAGCCACCAGCGAAGGTCCCTTTTGCATATTTCCGTAATCATGATGTGATGATTGAGGGGAAGATCCTGAAAGGACCATTGAGTTGACAATAGCCACTGAAGAATCCTCATGTGCAATCTTGCCAGAGGAACTAAAAGAACCGTGGCAGACATTGAGCCTAAGACTTGTAGAACCATCCTGGCTGGGGCTTTGGATCTCGAGATCAGAGCTTGAACTTGGCCCTGTAAAGTTTGGATCCTTTCGGCAGGAAGAAAGACGCATCAATCTTGAGTCTATCTCTGCTCCTATGAACTTTATCGTTGAGAGGGCAGCAAGACAGACTTTGACCAATTGAATGTAATCCCCAGGGTAATACCCAGGAGATGGTGGCTTTGAGGTTGTCCATTAGTAGATGCCTGGTGGTGGCAGTCAGGAGCCAGTCATCCAGATAGGGAAACACTTGGAATCCAAGACTTCTCAGGTGAGCCGTCACTACTGCCAAACACTTGGTGAACACCCTGGGGGCTGTGGTGAGACCAAAGGGCAGAGCGCAAAATTGGTAATGACTGACTCCCAGGCTGAAGCGCAGATACCTCCTGGACGCCTGATGTATCGGTATGTGATAATAGGCGTCCTTGAGGTCTATGGAGCACATCCAAACATCCTTCTCCAACAATGGGAGAATGGATTATAACGTGACCATTGAATTTGGATTTCGTGACGGATTGGTTCAGTCTGCTGAGATCAATATTGGTCTCAGGTCCCCTGTCTTTTGGCACTAAAAGAACCTGGAGTAATTTCCTGATCCGATCTGGTCTGTGGGGACCGGTTGGATGACTCCTTTTTCTAGCAGCTTTAAAGCTTCTGCGGCTGCCATTTCCCTTTGACTGGGTGGTGGGTCCGGGATTCTTTTGGGCGGTGGGGGCGAGTATGTGAATGGGATGGTGTAACCTCCGGCAATGATCGAAGCACCCATCTGTCCTGAGTGATTGACTCCCAGGCTTTTAGGTGCTTGGCAAATGACACCCGACTGGCTCGAGCAGCACAGCCGGGCAATCCCTCATGGCGTGTGGGAGGCTGACGAGCCAGGAAACGACGCGCGGCCGCCAGAATTGCGGGGTGCCCTGCCGCCTCTGGGACGGCGTCTCCCTGAAAAATTTCCCGTCCTCTGCCTCTGGAAGGGAATCTTCCTGCTGTTGGGAGAAAAACTTGCGAGATTTGCGGAACCACATTTTCCCCCTCCTTTAGCCTTGGGTAAGGCCGAAAGGAGTGGAATAACGGCACCTCGGCAGATAAAGTTTTTCCCTCTTGCTCACAGCGGGTAAGGGTGTCTTTAACCTTGGGTCCAAACAAGGAGGACCCATCAAAGGAGCGTCGGCGAAGGAAGACTTGAAGGCCTCCGCAAACTGACACAAGTGGAGCCAGGCTTGTCTCCGTGAGCCACACCTGTGCCTGCCGCTCTACCCGCCCCTTGCCGCATAGGAAATGAGCCTCATGGACGAGTTAGAAATTGACATAAGGATAGCCAACTGAGAGCTAACCGACTGGGCTAGCTGCTCAGGTAGGTTACCGAGAGGAATCTGACAACTCCTTGACCAGATCCCTCTGAAGCCTGGAAAAATGTGCCAAATAATTCAGAGACCTTAAAGTAAAGGCCGCTGAAGTCAGGGTGCGCTTCCATACCTGTCCAAACTCCTAGACTCCTTATTAGGAGGATGGACGGACGTTGAAGCCTCTGCCACGTCCTGTTGTGTAGCAGATGCCACCACCATGGCATCTACAGCCACGCCTTTAGTGAGGAACTCCTTCTCGGGGGGAGCAGACAAAAATTTATTTGGACGAGAAGGGACTGGTTCCACGGTATCTGGGTGTTCCCACGCCCTTCGACAAACTAAATCCAGAAGCTCGTGGAAGGGCGGAGACACCCAGGAGGCGGAGGGCTGAGCCCCAAAGGCCTTGAGGAGCACTGACTCATCAGCAGAGGGGGGTCTGGATATCCAGCCGCCTCGTTGTTTGAGGATCTCTAAGATGTCTGCAAATGAGACATCATCCGAGGAAGACTTCGGGGACCTCTCTGCATCATCAAGATCAGTGTCTGATGTAATAGACTCGGGGGAGTCCACGTGCTTCCTCTTGCACGATCTCTTCCTTGGGGGTTCCTCCGAAGACAACTCGAAGAACCCTCAGGAGGAGGGAACCCCAATGGGGTAACCTCAGGCCCCGGCGCTCGGCTGACTACGCACAGGGGAACTGCCAAACACCCAGTCTCCACGCCCAGGAAGGTGCGGTAAAGCGGAGAGATGACGAAGAGGACTTGGCCAAGGCACTCCTCATGGCTCTGAAAGCGGACCCCAGAATCCTGGGAGTGACCGGTCCCGAGCCGTGATGGCCGACGGAAGTCCCGCAGCAGCACCGAGGGAGGCTCGGAACCGAAGCATAGGTCCCAAACATCACCCCGGGTCCAGCCGAAGAGTCCGTACCAAACTCGGACCCGAAGGCCGGGTTGGAGTAAGGGTGAGCCGACCCTAAGATCTCCACCGGCTCCAACAGCACCTGCTCCGGCGGGCGAAGCAGTCGGAGGAGGAATGGCAATGGGGTGGGCCAGGGTCATCGGCTCGAAGCCAACTGGGTGAACCGAAACAAATTTTGGAAGACTGAGGACTGGAACAGTCTTTGGAGCACCCTGTCTATATCAGAATCTGACATCCTCGAAGACCGAGAGGAAACAGAGCGGGTTGAGGCGGCCTCTCCAACAGCCCCAAGGGCTAGGGGACCGGCTCGAGGTGACTCGATGAGTATCGGCGAAGGAATACATACACCAGATTCCATCGGTGCCGAGGTGGACTTGCGCCGAGGAGGAAGTGTCTGAGCGGGACCCTTGTCGGCTCCGAGACCAGTGGAGCGGCGAAGGTGACCCGCCTCTCGATGCCCCAGCCATCGGCTCGAAGCCAGAGGAGTCGATACTGGTGGCATCGAGGCAGACGTTCGACCTCGGCTCCGAAGTCCTTGGAGCGAAGGAGGCCTGCCTATGTCTCTTAGCGGTCGGATCCGACGGACTGGTCGGAACCGGCCATTTCTTTAGCGGAGAAGGAGAGGATGCCAAGGCTTCTTCAAAAGAAGGTTTAATTAACCCTTAAGAATCAATTTATTTTCCTCTCCTGGAGGACCCTTGAGGAAAAAGCGTGACATACGCTGCATGACTCCTGTAAGTGTTTTGCACCTAAACAATACACACAGAGCGAGTGATCGTCCGTAATGGACATCTTGAAACTACATTTTGTACATTTTTTAAAGCCCGAAGGCCTAGGATTCTGAGACATTATAGAGAATTTCAGTATCTGACAGGAAAAAAACAATTTCTGACTTACTGATGACACCCCTTACAGTTATCGCTTAAGAGCAAATGACAGGGAACTTTGAAAACCCTGTAAGAACAAACAGAGCTACAAAAATATTTAAAGCCTTTTGCTCTATATGTAAGTTATAGGAGGAGGATTGACTGACCGGGAAGGCCCTGGATGAAGGGGGCCTACCAAACTCAACCCAATCACACAACAAAAGTTTTCAACAAATCCAACCAAACACACAACAATGTAGAAGAATAGCCGTTAAAACAGCTTTTTGGGACAAAAACAGCAAAAAACTGACAGAAAAAGTTAGTTAAATAACTACTCAGCTCAGCCAGCTCGAGACCACGTCTTCTCAGGTTAGCGGCAAACGAGATCTGGGGGACTGGTAGTGGTGCATCCTGGGATATAGTAAGCTCAGCCAATTAGAGACTTCGCTCTTTGGCATAAGCGTGCCGAGTCGGAGCCGAGGGATCGGCTCCGAACCCATCAGTCAGAATGTAGGCGAGATAGGATCACATAACATCTGGGGGTCTTAACAGGCCCGCACCTTTAATGAAAGTTTTGCATAGTCTGCTGCTCATCAATGGAGGATCCATGGATTCGTGGAATTTAGAGATAGCCGCTAGTTGGACCTTAATAGTAGAGACAGAAGATCCTTGATTAAACAGGGATGTTAAGAATTTCAAAACCTCTGGGATTGGAGCAGTGATAGGGTCTAAGCCCCTGAGTTGAGCCCAGATAGCAAACCTCTTCCACTTACTGAGGTACAATTTCTTAGTGGTGGGTTTGTGGGCCGAAGATAAAATGTGAATAACTTCCGGGTCTAATGTGTGACTTCTGACTAAAGTCGGAAGTGGAGGAGCCAAGCTGTCAACTTCAAGGAGTGAAGGGACTGATGCTGTCGTCCCGACTGATGAATTAACAGATCCGGAATTAGGTCTAAAGTCCACGGATCGTCCACTGTATGTTTCTTCAGGTAGGGAAACCATACCTGACGAGGCCAGTATGGGGCAATCAGTATCATTGTGGACCCCAATTGAGAAGCTTTTTGAATGACTTTGGAGAGAAGTGGAATTGGAGGAAAGGCATAAAGTAGCCCTGTTGGCCAAGGTTGTGCTAGGGCATCCATAGCTGCTTCTCCCTGATGTGGAGTCAAGGAGAAGAACCTTTTGCACTTCGTGTTTAGTGGTGTTGCAAATAGGTCGCAGCAGCGTCCCCATCTCCTGAAAACCTGAGCTACTACTGTTTTGTTTAGGGACCACTCGTGAGGAGAGAGAATTGTTCTGCTTAATCTGTCTGCCAGTATATTTGATTTCCCCGGAATGTGGGTCGCTACCAAGCGGCTGGTAGCTACCGCCCATTCCCACACCCTCATGGCCTCTCTGCAAAGGGGGTAAGATCTGGTCCCTCCTTGTTTGTTTAGATACCAGACCACCGACATGTTGTCTGTGTGGATGGCGATTATGCCCTGAGGGAGAAACCTGTGTAAGGCCTGTAGGGACAGAAGTACCGCCCTCATCTCCAATACATTGATGTGGAGAAGAGTTTCGTCTGGAAGCCAGGAGCCCTGAACTAACCTGCCCAGACAATGCCCCCCCCACCCTGTCTGGGAGGCATCTGTCATCAGGGTGACCACTGGAGAGGGAACAACAAAAGGACTTCCTTGATTTAGATTGGATGTCTGAAGCCACCAGCGAAGGTCCCGTTTGCATGTTTCTGTAATTATAATGGGATGATTGAGGGGAAGGTCCTGAAAGGACCATTGAGTTGACAATAGCCACTGAAGAATCCTCATGTGCAATCTTGCCAGAGGAATTAGAAGAACCGTGGCAGACATCGAACCTAAAACTTGTAGGACCATCCTGGCTGGGGCTTTGGATCTTGAAATCAGGGCTTGAACCTGGCCTTGTAAAGTTTGGATCCTTTCGGTCGGAAGAAAAGCAGCATCAATCTTGAGTCTATCTCTGCTCCTATGAATCTTATGCTGAGAGGGCAGCAAGACAGACTTTGACCAATTGAATGTAATTCCCAGGGTAGCACCCAGGAGATGGTGGCTTTGAGGTTGTCCATTAGTAGATGCCTGGTGGTGGCAGTCAGGAGCCAGTCGTCCAGATAGGGAAACACTTGGAATCCAAGACTCCTCAGGTGAGCAGTCACTACTGCCAAACACTTGGTGAACACCCTGGGGCTGTGGTGAGACCAAAGGGCAGTGCACAAAATTGGAAATGACTGTCTCCCAGGCTGAAGCGCAGATACCTCCTGGGCGCCTGATGTATCGGTATGTGATAATAGGCGTCCTTGAGGTCTATGGAGCACATCCAAACATCCTTCTCCAACAATGGGAGAATGGATTGTAACGTGACCATTCGAATTTGGATTTCGTGACGGATTGGTTTAGTCTGCTGAGATCCAAAATTGGTCTGAGGTCCCCTGTCTTTTTTGGCACTAAAAAGAACCTCGAGTAATTTCCGGATCCGATCTGGTCTGTGGGGACCGGTTGGATGACTCCTTTTTCTAGCAGCTTTAAAGCTTCTGCGGCTGCAATTTCCCTTTGAGTGGGTGGTGGGTCCGGGATTTTTTTGGTCGGGTGGGGTGAGCATGTGAATGGGATGGTGTAACCTCCGGCAATGATCCGAAGCACCCATCTGTCCTGAGTGATTGACTCCCAGGCTTTTAGGTGCTTGGCAAGCGGCACCCGACTGGCTCCGGAGCAGCACAGCCGGGCAATCCCTCACAAGGTGTGGGAGGCTGAAGAGCCACGAAAGGACTCGCGGTCTCCAGAATTGCGGGGCTCTCTGCCGCCTCTGGGACGGCATCTCCCAGAAAAATTTCCCCGTCCTCTGCCTCTGGAAGGGGAATCTTCCTGCTGTTGAGGAAAAAACTTACGTGATTTACGGAACCACATCTTCCCTCCTCCTTTAGCCTTGGGATAAGGCAGAAAGGGAGTGGAATAACGGGCACCTACGGCAGATAAAGTTTTTCCCTCTTGCTCACAGCGGGTAAGGGTGTCTTTAACCTTAGGTCCAAACAAAGAGGACCCATCAAAGGGAGCGTCGTGAAGGAAGACTTGAAGGCCTCCATGAACTGACACAAGCGGAGCCAGGCTTGTCTCCGTAGAGCCACGCCTGTGCCTGCCGCTCTACCCGCCCCTGGCATGAAATGAGCCTCATGGATGAGTTAGAAATTGGCGTAAGGATAGCCAACTGAGAGCTAACCGACTGGGCTAGCTGCTCAGGTAGGTTACCCGAGAGGAATCTGACAGCTCCTTGACCAGATCCCTTTGAAGCCTGGTAAAATGTGCCAAATAATTCAGAGACCTTAAAGTAAAGGCCGCTGAAGTCAGGGTGCGCTTCCTACCTGTCCATGCTCCTAGACTCCTTATTAGGAGGATGGACGGACGTTGAAGCCTCTGCCACGTCCTGTTGTGTAGCAGATGCCACCACCATGGCATCTACAGCCACGCCTTTAGTGAGGAACTCCTTCTCGGGTGGGGCAGACAAAAATTTATTAGGACGAGAAGGGACTGGTTCCACGGTATCTGGATGTTCCCACGCCCTCGACAAACTAAATCCAGGAGCTCGTCAAGGCGGAGACACCCAGGAGGCAGAGGGGTGAGCTCCAAAGACTTTGAGGAGCACTGACTCATGAGCAGAGGGGGGTTTGGATATCGAGCCGCCTTGTTGTTTGAGGATCTCTAAGATGTCTGCAAATGAGACATCATCCGAGGACGACTTTGGGGACCCCTCCGCATCATCAAGATCAGTGTCCGATGTAATAGACTCGGGGGAGTCCACGTGCTTCCTCTTGCACGATCTCTTCCTTGGGGTTCCTCTGAAGACAACTCGAAGAACCCTCAGGAGGGGAACCCTCAATGGGGGTAACCTCAGGCCCAGGGGCTCCGCTGCCTACGGACAGGGGAACTGCCAAAGACCCAGTCTCCACGCCCAGGGAAGGTGCCGGTAAAGCCGGAGAGATGGCGAAGACTTGGCCAAGGCACTCCTCATAGCTCTAAAACCGGACCCCAGAATCCTGGGAGTGTCCGGTCCCGAGCCATGATAGCCGACGGAAGTCCCGCAGCGAAGCACCGAGGGAGGCTCGGAACCGATAGCATAGGTCCTGAAACATCACCCCGGGTCCAGCCGAAGAAGTCCGTGTACCAAACTTGGACCCGAAGGCCGGGTTGGAGTAATGGTCGGAGCCGACCTAAGATCTCCACCGGCTCCAACAGCACCTGCTCCGATGGAGCAGCGGTCGGAGGAGGAATAGCAATGGGATGGGCATGGGCTATCGGCTCCGAAGCCAACTGGGTCGGAGCGAAACAAATTTTGAAAGACTGGGGACTGGAACAGTCTTTGGAGCACCCTGTCTATATCCGAATCCGACATCCTCGATGACTTAGAGGATGCTGAACGGGTTCGAGATGGCCTCTCCAACGGCCCCAAAGGGCTAGGGGACCGGCTCTGAGGCGACTCGATGACTATCGGCGCCGAAGGAATACTCACACTAGTTTCCATCGGTGCGAGGAGGACTTGGCCCGAGGAGGAAGTGTCTGGCGGGCAACCCTTGTCGGCTCGAGACCAGTGGAGCGGCGAAGGTGACCCGCCTCTCGATGCCCCAGCCATCGGCTCCGAAGCCAGAGGAGTCGAGACTGGTGGCATCGAGGCAGACCGTTCCGCCCTCGGCTCCGAAGTCCTTGGAGCCAAAGGAGAAGCCTGCCTATGTCTTTTGGCAGCCGGATCCGACGGACTGGTCGGAGCCGGCGCCTTTTCTTTAGCTGGAGAAGGAGAGGATGCTAAAGCTTCTTCAAAGGAGGGTTTTATTAAGCCTTTAAGAATAAGTTTATTTTCCTCTCCTGGAGGACCCTCGAGGAAAAAGCGTGACACACGCTGCATGACTCTTGTAAATGTTTTGCACCCAAACAATAAACACAGAGAGAGTGGTCATCTGTGATTGACATTTTAAAATTACATTTGGTGCATTTTTTAAAGCCCGAAGGCCTAGGATTCTGAGACATTATGACCAATAATGCAGAAATTGTCTGACAGCAAGAACAACACTATCCTAATTTTACCTAACTTAACTGACTCTACAAAAATCAGTTTACAACTGTCGATTTAAACAATCCGGAACAACAATAAACTCAAGGGGATCTGAAATCCCAAAGGTTTGAGAGGGGTTGACTGACCGGGAAAGGCCCTACAGATGAAGGAGGCCTGAAATCAGAAAACAACGCCCAATCACACTACAAGTTTTCACAAAAAAAACTCCAATCACTACACAAAGCACAGATTAGCCGTTAAAACAGCTTTTTATGACAGGAACAGCAAATTTCTGACAGAAAAAAGTAAGTAAAATACTACTCAGCTCAGCCAGCTCGAGACCACGTCTTCGCTAGTTAGCGGCAAACGAGATCTGGGGGACTGGTAGTGGTGCATCCTGGGATATAGTAAGCTCAGCCAATAAGAGACTTCGCTCTTTGGCATAAGCGTGCTGAGTCGGAGCCGAGGGATCGGCTCCGAACCCATCAGTCAGAATGTAGGCGAGATAGGATCACATAACATCCTTCGTTACTGCCTGTCCTTTTCTTTGATCAGCATATGAGACAAACAGTTGATCTGACTTTCTGTACTATTTTGTCCTATGTAAGTAAAATCTTAGTTGTCTGTGAACGTCCAACTTGTGCAATGTGTATTCTAGCTTATTGGAATGATTTTTAAAGAAGGTAGGTAGTTCGACAGATTGATTGATGTTCTGAATCGAACAAACCTTCGGAAGGAAGGACGGATTGGTGCGCAAGGTTACTCTATCTGGATGAAAAATCATGTACGGGGGTCGGATAGATAGAGCCTGTAGCTCTGAAACTCTCCTGACGGAAGTGATGGCAACCAGAAAAAGTGTTTTCCATGACAGGAACTTTAACGAAGTTGTGGCTGCTGGCTCAAAAGGGGACAACATGAGTTGTGACAGCATGAGATTAAGATTCCAAGGTGCTATTGGATTACAAAGGGGGGACGGAGGTGAAAGGTACCTTTCATGAAGGTTTTACAAAGTCTGTGGGACATAAGAGAACCATTTTCACGACCAATATGAAAATTGGATATAGCCGCCAGTTGAACCCTTATAGTGGATGTTGATGCTCCTTCCTGAAAAAGTGTGGTAAGAAATCTAGTATCTTGTGTATTGGAGCCCCAAATGGATCTATACCTTGTTTGGAGGCCCAGTGCGTAAAACGGTTCCATTTGCTGTTGTACAATTTCCTTGTAGATGGTTTGTGGGAAGATACAATAATTTGCTGTACTGCAGGGGATAGTAACTCCGACCTGGCTAAAATGGGAAGCGGAGCAGCCAAGCTGTCAGTTTGAGGGACTTGAGAAAGGTGTGAGGAACTCCCGACGAATGCGTCAACAGGTCTGGCTCCGGGTCCAGCATCCATGGTTCCTCCACTTGATGAGATTGAAGGAAGGGAAACCAGACTTGTCGAGGCCAGAATGGGGCTATTAGTATGATGGTCCTGTCTAGACGTTTGGCTTTCTGCAAAAACCTGGGAATTACTGGAATAGGAGGAAAGGCATACAGGAGACCCGGGGGCCAATCGTATACCAGTGCGTCCCTGGGACACCCCTGGGGGGGGGGGGGGTAACAGGGCAAAATAGCTTCTGCATTTGGCATTCAATGGGGATGCAAACAGGTCGCAGCAAGGCTGGCCCCATCTGCGGAAGATCTCTTCCGCCACTTGAGGTTTGAGGAACCACTCGTGAGGGAACAGGATAGCTCTGCTCAGCCTGTCCGCGATTATGTTGGAAGTCCCCGAGATGTGCGTTGCTATCAGAAAGCGTCCAGTGGACTTTGCCCATTGCCAAATTCTGAGAGCCTCTCTGCGTAACGGGTAAGATCTGGTTCCCCCATGCTTGTTTATGTACCAGACCACTGGCATGTTGTCTGTCTGAACTGTTACTGTTCCCTGAGGTAAGGACTTGTGAAAGTGTTGCAACGCTAGAAACACTGCCCTCAGCTCTAGAACACTGATGTGCAGATTGTACTCAAAGTTGGACCATTGACCTTGGACTGTTTGTCCCTGAAAGAATACCCCCCACCCTATCAGGGAAGCGTCCATGGTTAGAGTTGCTACCGGACTGGGTAATACAAACGGTCGTCCTAGTGTTAGCTCTTGACTGTGTATCCACCACAAGAGATCCTTCTTGCAAGAATTCATCATCAAGATTTCGTGAGACAGGGGAAGTTGTAGATATGACCACTGGGCGAATAGCATCCATTGAAGAATCCTCATGTGCATCCTGCCTAAAGGAACTACAAGAAGGGAGGCTGCCATCAAGCCTAGCACTCTTAATATTTGTCGTGCAGGGACTCTCTTGTTGTGAAGAAGGAGCGAAATTTGATGCCTGAGGTCTGATACTCTTGGTGGGGGGAAGAGTAACTTGAGCCAGGGAAGTGTCTAGCTGTGCTCCTATAAATAAGATATGCTGTGATGGCGATAAGACAGATTTTCCAAAATTCCCCGTTATGCCTAGTGAAGAGCAAAGACTGATGGTGTAGTCCCTGGCTTGTAGAAGACGATACTCTGTGGTGGCGGATAGGAGCCAGTCGTCTAGATAAGGAAACACCCGGAATCCGTTTCGTCTCAAGTGAGACGCTACTACTGCCATGCATTTGGTGAAAGCGCAGGTGATCTCAAGATGCCCTGGCCATCTTGATATGGTAGTATGCGCCTTTGAGATCTATAGAGCACATCCAGTCGCCCTTCTGCAGAAAAGGGAGGATTGACTGAAGCGTGACCATCCGGAACTTTTCCTTTTTCACAAAGGTATTTAACTTGCTGAGGTCTAAAATTGGCCTCCAGTCCCCTGTTTTCTTTGGAACTAAAAAAAACCTTGAGTAAGTTCCGGATCCTATTTGGTCCGCTGGGACTGGTTGGATGACTCTGTTTTCGAGCAACCTGTAAAATTAGAAGTATATAACAAGAAATATAGAAAAAATTCTACTGGCCCGAGCCTCTCGATGCGATCTGCTGCTAGCGGCAAACTAGATCTGAGGGTTAGCACCTGAGGATCATGGGATATTACTGTGCCTCGAGCTTTCTCGAAGATGCGGAGCTGGTGATGCGGCCGACTCGGAGCCGAGGATCGGCTCCGAACCCGTGTGTAAGAACAAACGGCGAGATTGAACAATTTCACATCAAAGGATATACAATTCGATAACCATTTAGATAAAGTTGTTTTAGCCACTGGATTACCTTTTCTGGCTTCAGAAAAGGATACAAAAAGTTGATCTGATTTTTTAATATCCTTAGTTTTGTCAAGATAAAAATGTGAGCTGTGTACATCAAGTTTGTGCAGCATGTATTCCAATTTGTTAGAGTGGTTGGGAAAAAAGACTGGCAGCTCAATGACCTGATTGATATTGGATCCAGAACAGACTAGGCAAAAAGGACTCCAATGGCAGATAGGGTCTTGCCTTCCTGCTCACACCTAGTTAAAGTTTCCTTAGGACCAAACAGTGATGAGCCATCAAATGGGGTGTTGATAAAGGAAGACAAAGGGTTCCGCAAAGGAACAGAGATGCATCCAGGCTTGTTGCTGCAGAGGAATGCCTGAGCTAGCGGCTCTACTCGAACCATCAGCTGCATAAGATATGAGACGCATGGACGAGTTTACAACAGTGTTTAGGGTAGCGAGCTGTGTGCTGACTTTGTCGGCAACCCCTGCAGCTACCGTACCCTGGAGAGCATCTCCTAGCTCTTTCAGGAGATCTCTTTGCAGTCTCGTAAAATGGGTTAAACAGTTCTGCAATTGCAGAGAAAAAGTCGCTGAACTAAATATGTGCTTTCAATATCTATCCATGAACCTAGAATCTCTTTTAGGAGGATGGATGGATGCGGATGTTTCAGACACTTCCTTTTTGGTGGCTGCAGCTACCACCATGGCATCAACAGGCACTCCCTTGGTCAAAAAGGCTTTGTCCACCGGGGCAGAGATGAATTATTCGGCTTACGAGGGAAAGGTTCCATGGCCTCCGGTGACTCACATGCTTTACGAAAGATCAGCTCCATGAGCTCATCGTAAGGCGGAGACACCCAAGAAGTGGAAGGTTGAGACCCAAAAGCCTTCAAGAGCACTGACTCATCCTCAGTAGGGGTTTTGGACTGCCAATCGCCCCTCTGACTAAGGATCTCTAATATCTCCGCAAAGGAGATATCCTCAGAGGGGGATCGAGGGGACCCTTCTGACTCATTCAAGTCCGTGTCGGATGTCAAAGACTCCTGTGGGGAGTCTAAGTGCCTCCTCTTGCATAGTCTCTTCCTGGGTACCTCCTCAGTGGGGAGATCTGGGGAGGTCTCGGAACAGCAGGGGACGCCCTGTGGGGCCACTTGAGGCTCGGGGTCTCTACGCTTAGTGGGACCGGTAGACGTAGAAGCGGACACAGAAGCTTGAGGGGAGAAGGAAGCCCGAACTGGTGCCAGCGATGTCTTAGGAGACAGGGCTCTCCTCATGGCATCGAAAGCACCATGGCTCCAACGAGAAGGGGTAGACGGGTCCGGAGGGACCGTCCGATCCTCCCACACCGAAACTATGGGCTCCAAGCCCGAGGTAGAAGCCGAGCTCATCCAAGCCGAAGCCCCGAGAGGAAGAGTCGGCACCAACAAATCGGTCCAACTATCCTCCCCGGACCCGACAGGAGAGTGCCGGCTCCTAGCGTCCTCAGTCGGCGCCGAGGAAGGCCAAGTAGATGGAACCGATAACACCGGTGCGGGTCTCGGTTCCAAAGGTTCGACAAGCATCAGTTCGGACTCCTTCGGCTCCGAATGTCCAGTACGGCTCGGAGGAAGAGTAGTCAAATATGGTTACATGGTCTTCGGCTCCGATGAAGTGGTTGGGGCCAACAACAATTTAGCAAGTCCTGGTGCCCTTAGAAGCTTCTGCACTAGCTGATCCATGTCCATATCAGAGAGGCTGACAGAAGACTTAGGGGAATGCACCGAAGGTGCTGACTGGAGCAGAGGAGATGAGGGAACCTCAGAGACCGGCTCGAAGACTGGGAGCTGGCTCCAAACCAAAGGGACACTTGGTTCCGAGGACTGCGGAACCGATGACCCTGTATCCTCTGATCTCTTTGCCTTCTTGGATTGTTTAAAATCAGAAGATTTTGAAGATTTAGAAGAAGTGCTGGCACCTTCCTGGCTACCCAACGCCTCAGAAAAAGTATGCTGCAGCAACCCCGTCTATGAGTTTTCTCCTTCTCTCTAAGAGAACCCTAGATGAAACAGAGTGGCAAATACTGCAGGAGTCTTGGAGGTGTTTAGCCCCCAGACAGTTAACACATTGGACACTAAACTCCTCCTCTTCTCCCCCACCTCTCGGTCCCCCCTTTAAACTTTACCATTTCTTCTAATAATGGCACTATCATCTCGCCTGATCCAACTACTAAACTTCTTGGAATAACCATTGACAATCATCTTTCCTTCGATCAGCACATAAACAACACCATCAAGGTTGTTAACAAAAAAAATGGATCCCTATATCGTATTAAACCTTTTCTAACCCCAGCAACAAGAACCAAATGTGCTCAAACCCATCTCCTATATGCTTCTCCCATTTATACCAACCTCAAGAAAAACAATCTTAACAAACTTGAAACTTGCTATAATAACATAGCACGTTTCGCCACTAATAACCCTTTAGGACTCACCACTGTATAAATCTAAAGCAACTTGGCTGGCTCGAATTTCAAAACTACCTAAAAATTCCTCAACTCACTATAGCTCACAACATATTACACCTACCTGACAACACCCCTATACTCTCTCAACTCCTAATCCCGTATAATAATCTGAACTCGCTTCGCTCCTCTAGTAAACTTATGACTAAATCAATAAAGGCAAACAACACAGCAGGTTGTTCTCTTTTCACTAACACTATAGGTAAATGCTGGAATCTCTTACCTTGTGACATAACTTTGACTACATCCCTGCCTCAATTCAAACAGAAAATTAAACTGTACTACCTAAATCATTGGCTTTGTTTCTGCAGTACACCAGGCTAACCTTTTTCTTTCTCATACTACATCTCTCCTTCAATCTTCCTATTAGTATCTGTCTTATTTCTTCTCCTTTTACAGTACTAATCGACCTAGGCACATTCTATGTAAAATTGCTAATATGGTATTAACTGCTCATCGAAATGTGCTTCTCCTGAATCTATCTTGCATTCTGTGTGATGTTATGATTTTCTAATTTGTTACTTATAAACATTTGTAATATTTTGTAATGTACTTAGTATTTAGTGGAGCTTTTCTCCTCGGGCCTCTGCTGAAAATGGACATGTATCCAGCCAGACTAGCCCGGTCAACAAATGTAAAATAAAATGTAAAATAAATTTTCTGTCCACAATCTGGACATTTCTTAAACCCTGACTTGGGGTGAGACTTTTCTCTCTCATCCGACATTTTATAAGAGACATACCACAAAATTAACCTGTCAAGGTTAAATACAGGGCTAACTAAGCCCACACTAAACAATATAGTAAGAACAAGTACAATTTGTTAAACTAAAAAGGGCTAAGAAAGAGCCCAACACTAAGAAAAACAAGCCAACACAGGGCACTATCACTACAATTTAACCTACTTTAAACTATTACTATTTTTTACAAGAAACACACACACTAAATATAAAAAATCTCTCAAAAAAAGAAAAAAAGTTTTTTTTTTAAAATGAGAAGTTATGTACCTACCATAACGTTCCATGTTAGTTGTCTTCTTCTCGCCTTCTTTCTTGCTGGATGGGTTCGGAGCCGATCCTTGGCTACGACTCGGCCTATACTAAAGCTCGAGAGCTGATTTTACCGGCTCGAGGTACCCTATATCCCATAATGCTAGGTGCCAATTACCCAGATCTTGTTTGGTAGTTGAAAAACCTTAGCAATTCTAGCCCCTAAAAACGAGGGGAGAAGGGGAAGGAAAACCTTCCTAGTGTAACTAAGAGAACTCACAGCTACCCAAAAAGGATAACAAAAAATAGGCTTCAAACTGTGTAAGGTGAAGACACCCCAAGAAAAAAAGGGGGATCCTTTCGGTCTGTCCAGGCTAGGGGGATGGCGGGTGGGACGCAAGAAAGAAGGCGAGAAGAAGACAACTAACATGGAACGTTATGGTAGGTACATAACTTCTCAATGTTAAGTTGTTAATCTCGCATTCATTCTTGCTGGATGGGACCGCCTCCCTAGCACCTTCATCCCGGCTGGCTCATTAGAACAGATTCTTGAGAACTTTTAGTTATGTACTCACCATAACTTCAGATGTTTGGGATCCATCTCGCCTACATTCTGACTGATGGGTTCGGAGCCGATCCCTCGGCTCCGACTCGGCACGCTTATGCCAAAGAGCGAAGTCTCTTATTGGCTGAGCTTACTATATCCCAGGATGCACCACTACCAGTCCCCCAGATCTAGTTTGTCCGCATACATGCACACATGCACGCCCTGCTTATATAACATCGTCAGATGAAACAAGATAAAACAGTAGAACTCAAAACCGTTCAATCTCTTCTGATCTCCAAGGCAGGGGAAGGAGGGTGGGTATTAGGAATGTGGCGAGATGGATCCCAAACATCTGAAGTTATGGTGAGTACATAACTAAAAGATGTTATGTGATCCTATCTCGCCTACATTCTGACTGATGGGACAGCGTCCCTAGCACCTGAATCCTGGGTGGCTCACTGGAAAACACTCCTGAGTACCGTGGAACCAAATGATGCTCGCCCTTTAGATGCCACATCCAATTTATAGTGGGAAATGAAAGTGTGCGGATTGGACCAAGTAGCATAGCACAAATCTCAGAGATAGCGAGCTTGGAATGAAAAGCTATAGAAGTCGCCATAGCTCTGGTAGAGTGAGCTTTGATAGATGTTGTAAGTTGCTTATTCGAAGAAGAATAAGCCTGAGTTATACAATCTCTAATCCATTTGGAGATAGTAGCTTTTGTGATGGTTTTGCCCAATTTATTGTCTGAGAAGGACACAAACAATTGGTCTGACTTACGGATTTGTTGAGTCCTGTCTAAATAGAAGCAATTGCCTGTGAACATCCAATTTATGGAGAGTGTATTCTGCTTCATTGGAGAATTTTGGAAAGAAAACTGGTAGCTCTAGGGATTGTTGGAGACAGAAATTAGAACAGACTTTTGGGACAAAGGATGGATTAGGCCTAAGTGATACTCTATCCTTGTGAAAAATCAAGTACGGTGGTTTGATAGACAGGGCTTGAAGCTCTGAAACTCTTCTTGCAGAAGTAATTGCAACTAAGAAGGCCGTTTTCCAAGACAGATATTTTAACTCACATGTAGCAGCCGGTTCGAAAGGGGAAGATGTTAATGCACAAAGCACCAAATCAAGATCCCACGGAGGCGCAGGATGAAAAACTGGGGGTCTTAACAGGCCCGCACCTTTAATGAAAGTTTTGCATAGTCTGCTGCTCATCAATGGAGGATCCATGGATTCGTGGAATTTAGAGATAGCCGCTAGTTGGACCTTAATAGTAGAGACAGAAGATCCTTGATTAAACAGGGATGTTAAGAATTTCAAAACCTCTGGGATTGGAGCAGTGATAGGGTCTAAGCCCCTGAGTTGAGCCCAGATAGCAAACCTCTTCCACTTACTGAGGTACAATTTCTTAGTGGTGGGTTTGTGGGCCGAAGATAAAATGTGAATAACTTCCGGGTCTAATGTGTGACTTCTGACTAAAGTCGGAAGTGGAGGAGCCAAGCTGTCAACTTCAAGGAGTGAAGGGACTGATGCTGTCGTCCCGACTGATGAATTAACAGATCCGGAATTAGGTCTAAAGTCCACGGCTCGTCCACCGCATGTTTCTTCAAGTAGGGAAACCATACCTGACGAGGCCAGTATGGGGCAATCAGTATCATTGTGGACCCCAATTGAGAAGCTTTTTGAATGACTTTGGAGAGAAGTGGAATCGGAGGAAAGGCATAAAGTAGCCCTGTTGGCCAAGGTTGTGCTAGAGCATCCATAGCTGCTTCTCCCTGATGTGGAGTCAAGGAGAAGAACCTTTTGCACTTCGTGTTTAGTGGTGTTGCAAATAGGTCGCAGCACGCATCCCCATCTCCTGAAAACCTGAGCTGCTACTGTTTTGTTTAGGGACCACTCGTGAGGAGAGAGAATTGTTCTGCTTAATCTGTCTGCCAGTATATTTGATTTCCCTGGAATGTGGGTCGCTACCAAGAAGCTGGTAGCTACCGCCCATTCCCACACCCTCATGGCCTCTCTGCAAAGGGGTAAGATCTGGTCCCTCCTTGTTTGTTTAGATACCAGACCACCGACATGTTGTCTGTGTGGATGGCGATTATGCCCTGAGGGAGAAACCTGTGTAAGGACTGTAGGGACAGAAGTACCGCCCTCATCTCCAATACATTGATGTGGAGAAGAGTTTCGTCTGGAAGCCAGGAGCCCTGAACTAACCTGCCCAGACAATGGCCCCCCCACCCTGTCTGGGAGGCATCTGTCGTCAGGGTGACCACTGGAGAGGGAATAACAAAAGGACTTCCTTGATTTAGATTGGATGTCTGAAGCCACCAGCGAAGGTCCCGTTTGCATGTTTCTGTAATTATAATGGGATGATTGAGGGGAAGGTCCTGAAAGGACCATTGAGTTGACAATAGCCACTGAAGAATCCTCATGTGCAATCTTGCCAGAGGAACTAGAAGAACCGTGGCAGACATCGAACCTAAAACTTGTAGGACCATCCTGGCTGGGGCTTTGGATCTTGAAATCAGGGCTTGAACCTGGCCTTGTAAAGTTTGGATCCTTTCGTCGGAAGAAAAGCGCATCAATCTTGAGTCTATCTCTGCTCCTATGAATCTTATGCTGAGAGGGCAGCAAGACAGACTTTGACCAATTGAATGTAATTCCCAGGGTAGCACCCAGGAGATGGTGGCTTTGAGGTTGTCCATTAGTAGATGCCTGGTGGTGGCAGTCAGGTGCCAGTCGTCCAGATAGGGAAACACTTGGAATCCAAGACTCCTCAGGTGAGCAGTCACTACTGCCAAACACTTGGTGAACACCCTGGGGGCTGTGGTGAGACCAAAGGGCAGTGCACAAAATTGGAAATGACTGTCTCCCAGGCTGAAGCGCAGATACCTCCTGGACGCCTGATGTATCGGTATGTGATAATAGGCGTCCTTGAGGTCTATGGAGCACATCCAAACATCCTTCTCCAACAATGGGAGAATGGATTGTAACGTGACCATTCGGAATTTGGATTTCGTGACGGATTGGTTTAGTCTGCTGAGATCCAAAATTGGTCTGAGGTCCCCTGTCTTTTTTGGCACTAAAAAGAACCTCGAGTAATTTCCGGATCCGATCTGGTCTGTGGGGACTGGTTGGATGACTCCTTTTTCTAGCAGCTTTAAAGCTTCTGCGGCTGCAATTTCCCTTTGACTGGGTGGTGGGTCCGGGATTTTTTTGGACGGTGGGGGTGAGCATGTGAATGGGATGGTGTAACCTCCGGCAATGATCCGAAGCACCCATCTGTCCTGAGTGATTGACTCCCAGGCTTTTAGGTGCTTGGCAAAACGGCACCCGACTGGCTCCGGAGCAGCACAGCCGGGCAATCCCTCACGAGGTGTGGGAGGCTGAAGAGCCACGAAAGGACTCGCGGTCTCCAGAATTGCGGGGCCCTCTACCGCCTCTGGGACGGCGTCTCCCAGAAAAATTTCCCCGTCCTCTGCCTCTGGAAGGGGAATCTTCCTGCTGTTGAGGAAAAAACTTACGTGATTTACGGAACCACACCTTCCCTCCTCCTTTAGCCTTGGGATAAGGCCGAAAGGGAGTGGAATAACGGGCACCAGTTTTTCCCTCTTGCTCACAGCGGGTAAGGGTGTCTTTAACCTTAGGTCCAAACAAAGAGGACCCATCAAAGGGAGCGTCGGCGAAGGAAGACTTGAAGGCCTCCATGAACTGACACAAGCGGAGCCAGGCTTGTCTCCGTAGAGCCACGCCTGTGCCTGCAGCTCTACCCGCCTTCGCCGCATATGAAATGAGCCTCATGGACGAGATAGAAATTGACGTAAGGATAGGCAACTGAGAGCTAACGGAGTGGGCTAGCTGCTCAGGAAGGTTACCGGAGAGGGAAGCTGACAGCTCCTTGACCAGATCCCTCTGAAGCCTGGTAAAATGTGCCAAATAATTCAGAGACCTTAAAGTAAAGGCCGCTGAAGTCAGGGTGCGCTTCCATACCTGTCCATGCTCCTAGACTCCTTATTAGGAGGATGGACGGACGTTGAAGCCTCTGCCACGTCCTGTTGTGTAGCAGATGCCACCACCATGGCATCTACAGCCACGCCTTTAGTGAGGAACTCCTTCGGGTGGGGCAGACAAAAATTTATTAGGATGAGAAGGACTGGTTCCACGGTATCTGGATGTTCCCACGCCCTTCGACAAACTAAATCCAGGAGCTCGTCGAAGGCGGAGACACCCAGGAGGCGGAGGGCTGAGCCCCAAAGGCCTTGAGGAGCACTGACTCATCAGCAGAGGGGGTTTGGATATCCAGCCGCCTCGTTGTTTGAGGATCTCTAAGATGTCTGCAAATGAGATATCATCCGAGGGCGACTGGGGACCCCTCCGCATCATCAAGATCAGTGTCGATGTAATAGACTCGGGGAGTCCACGTGCTTCCTCTTGCACGATCTCTTCCTTGGGGTTCCTCTGAAGACAACTCCGAAGAACCCTCAGGAGGAGGGGAACCCCAATGGGGTAACCTCAGGCCCAGGGGCTCCGCTGCCTACGGACAGGGGAACTGACAAAGACCCAGTCTCCACGCCCAGGGAAGGTGCGGTAAAGCCGGAGAGATGGCCGAAGACTTGGCCAAGGCACTCCTCATAGCTCTGAAAGCCGGACCCCAGAATCCTGGGAGTGTCCGGTCCCCGGAGCCATGATAGCCGGCGGAAGTCCCGCAGTCAAGCACCGAGAGGGAGGCACGGAACCGATAGCATAGGTCCCGAAACATCACCCGGGTCCAGCCGAAGAAGTCCGTGTACCAAACTCGGACCCGAAGGCCCGGGTTGGAGTAAGGGTCGGAGCCGACCCTAAGATCTCCACCGGCTCCAACAGCACCTGCTCCGGGGCGAAGCGGTCGGAGGAGGAATAGCAATGGGATGGGCATGGGCTATCGGCTCCGAAGCCAACTGGGTCGGAGCCGAAACAAATTTGAAAGACTGGGGACTGGAACAGTCTTTGGAGCACCCTGTCTATATCCGAGTCCGACATCCTCGATGACTTAGAGGATACTGAACGGGTTCGAGATGGCCTCTCCAACGGCCCCAAAGGGCTAGGGGACCGGCTCCGAGGCGACTCGATGACTATCGGCGCCGAAGGAATACCCACACTAGTTTCCATCGGTGCCGAGGAGGACTTCGGCGCCGAGGAGGAAGTGTCTGAGCAGGCAACCCTTGTCGGCTCCGAGACCAGTGGAGCCGACGAAGGTGACCCGCCTCTCGATGCCCCAGCCATCGGCTCCGAAGCCAGAGGAGTCGAGACTGGTGGCATCGAGGCAGACCGTTCCGCCCTCGGCTCCGAAGTTCTTGGAGCCGAAGGAGAAGCCTGCCTATGTCTTTTGGCGGCCGGATCCGACGGACTGGTCGGAGCCGGCCTTTCTTTAGCTGGAGAAGGAGAGGATGCTAAAGCTTCTTCAAAGGAGGGTTTTATTAAGCCTTTAAGAATCAGTTTATTTTCCTCTCCTGGAGGACCCTCGAGGAAAAGCGTGACACACGCTGCATGACTCTTGTAAATGTTTTGCACCCAAACAATAAACACAGAGAGAGTGGTCAGCTGTGATTGACATTTTAAAATTACATTTGGTGCATTTTTTAAAGCCGAAGGCCTAGGATTCTGAGACATTATGACCAATAATGCAGAAATTGTCTGACAGCAAGAACAACACTATCCTAATTTGACTTAACAACTGACTCTACAAAAATCAGTTTACAACTGCCGATTTAAACAATCCGAACAACAATAAACTCAAGGGGATCTGAAATCCCAAAGGTTTGAGAGGGTTGACTGACCGGAAAGGCCCTACAGATGAAGGAGGCCTGAAATCAGAAAACAACGCCCAATCACACTACAAGTTTTCACAAAAACTCCAATCACTACACACAAAACCCCCAAAAATTTTTTAAAAAAAATTTTTAAAAAAAAAAATAAAACCCTCAGCTCCCCCCCCTTTTTTTTTTCCCCCCCTTTGGGGTTGGGGTTTTTTAAAAAAACCCCTTTGGGGTTTTTAAAAAAATTTTAGGGGAACCCCAAAAAAAAATTTTTTTTCCCCCCCCCGGGGGGCCCCTTTTGGGGCCCCCCCCCTTTTTTAAAAAAAAAGGGGGGGGAAAAAAAACCCCCCCCGGGGGTTTTTTAAAAAAAAATTTAAATTTTTTAAAAAAAAAAAAAAAGGGGAAAATTTTTTTTTAAAAAAGGGGGGGGAAAAAGGGGGGAAAAAAAAAAAATGGGGTTTTTTTTAAAATTTTTTTGGGAATTTTTTCCCCCTTTTTTCCCCCCCCCTTGGGGGGGAAAAACCCCGGGGTTTTTCCAAAAAATTTTTTTAAAAAAAGGGGGGGTTTTTTTTGGGCCCCGGGAAAAAAGTTAAAAAAGGTTTTTGGGGAAAAGGGAGGGGTTTTTTTTAAAAAAAAATTTTTTTTAAAAAAAAGAGAAAAAAATTTTTTTTTTTAAAACTTTTTTGGGGGTTTTTTTTTTTTTGGGGGGGAAAAAAAATTTCCCCCCCCTTTTTTGGGGAAAAAAAAGGGGCCTTTAAACCCCTTTTTAAAAACCCCCAAAAAATTTTTTTTTAAAAAAGGGCCCCTTTTTTTAAAAAAAAAAAACCTTTTGGGGGGAAAAAAAAAACCCCCCTTTCCCGGGGGAAAAAGGGGGGGTGTGGGGGGAAAAAAAAATTTTTGGAAATAATTAAAAAAAAAGGATTTTGCCCCTTTTTTTTTCCCCCCCCCAAAAGGGGGGGGGGGAAAAAAAAACCCTTCCCCGGGGGGCCCCCTTTTTTTTTCCCCCCTTTTTGGGGAAAAAGGGTTGGGTTTCCCAAAGGGGCCAAAATTTTTTTTGGGGGAAAAAAGTTGGTTTTGGGAGAAAGGGGGAAAAAAAAAATTTTTTTTAAAAAAAACCCCAAACCCAAAAAATTTTTTTTTCCCCCAAATTTTTTTTTTAAAAAAAAATTTTTTTGGGGGTTTTTTGGGGGGGGTTTTAAAAGGAAAAGGGCCCTTTTTTTGGGGGGGTTTTTGGGGGGGGAAAAAAAATTAAAATTTTGGGGCCCCCCCTTTTTTGGTTTTGGCCCCCCCAAAAAAAAAATTTTGGGCGGGGGAAAACCTTTTTTAAAAAAAAAAATTTTTTTGGGGTTTTTTGGGGGGGGTTTGGGGGGGTTGTCCCAAAAAAAGGGGGTTTTTTAAAAAAAAAAATTTTTTTTTGGTTTTAAGGGGGGGAGGAAATTTTTTAAAAAAACCCTTTTTTTTTTGGGGGGGAAAGGGGTTTCCGGGTTTTTTCCAAAATTTTTTCCCGGGGTGGGGGCCCAAAAAGGGGGGGAAAATAGCCCAAACCCCCCTTTGGGCCCTTTTGGGGGGGTTTGGGGCCCCTTTTTTTTAAAAAAACCCCCCTTTTTTCCCCCGGGGGGGGGGGGGGAAAATTTTTTTGGGGGAAAAAACCCCCCCCCTTGGGTTAAAAGGGGGGAAAAAGGGGGCCCCCCCTTTCCCCCCCCCCGGGGGGTTGGGGGGAAAAACCCAAAAAAAAAACGGTTTTTTTAAAAAAGGGGGGGAAGGGGAAACCCCTTTTTTTTTTTTTGGGGGGGGGGGGGTATTTTTTTAAGGGGGGAAATTTTGGGGGGGTTTTTTTTTTTTTAAAAAAAAAAAAAAATTTGGGGGAAATTTTTTAAAACCCCCGGGGGGGGGAAAAAAAACCCCCCAAAATTTTTTTGGGGAAAAAACGGGGTTTTGGTTTCCCCCTCCTTTTTTGGGGGAACCCCCCTTTTTTAAAAAAACCCCCCTTTTTGGGGGGGTGGGGGGAAAAAGGGGGGGGGGAAAAAACCCCCCCAAAGGGAAAAGGGGGGGGCCCCCGGGGGAAACCCCCCAAAAAATTTAACCCCGGGGGCCGGGGGGGGGCCCCCCGGGGGGGGGATAAATTTTTTTTACCCCGGGGTTTTAAAAACCCCGGCCCTTTTTATTTGGGAAAAAGGGGGGGGGAAAAAAAAAAAACCCCCAAAAAAAGGGGGGGGGAAAAAAAAAATTTTTTTTGGAAATTTTGGGTTTTGGGGGGGGGGCCCCCCTTTTTTTTAAAAACCCCGGGTTTTTTTGGGGGGGGAAAAAATTTTTATCCTTTTTTTTTAAATTTTTGGGGGGCCCCCAAAATTTTTTTTTTTGGGGGGGCCCGGGGGTTTGGGTTTTTGGGGCCCCGGGAAAGGGGGGCCCCCCAAAATTTTAAACCTTTTTTCCGGGAAAAAGGGGGGGGGAAAAAAAAAGGGAACCCCGGGGTGTGGGGGGAAAAGGGGGGAAAGGGGGGCTCCCCAAAGGGGGGCCCCCCCCCGGGGGGGGAAAAAAAAACCCCCCCCCCCGGGGGGGTTTTTTCCCCCCAAAAATTGGGGGAATTTTTTTAAAAAAACCCCCTTTTTTTTTTGGGGGGGGAGGGAAAAGGGCCCCCCCTTTGGATTTTTTTTTCCCCCCCTTTTTTTTTAACCTTTTTAAAAAAAAACCCCCGGGGGGGGGGTTTTTTTCCCCCGGGGGGGGGGGGGGTTTTTGGGGGGTGGGGGGGGAAAAAGGGGGGAAGGGTTTTGGGGGTTCCCCGGGTTTTTGGGTTTTAAAACCCCCTGGTTGGGGAAAAAGGGAAAAACCCCCCCCTTTTGGGGGGGGGAAAAGGCCCTTTAAAAAATTTGGCCCGGGGGGCCCCAAAAAAACCCCCCTTTTTTTTTGGGGGGGGGGGGGGGGCCCCCCCCTTTTTTTTTTTTTTTAAAAAATGGGGAAACCCCCTTTGGGGGTTTTGGGGGCCCCACCCCGGGGGGGGGAAAAAAATTTTTTTTCCCCCTTTTCCCCAAAAAAAGGGCCCCCCCAAAAAAAAAAAAAAAAAAACCCCCTTTTTCCGAAAGGGGGGGGGAAAAAGGGGGGGTTTAAGGGCCAAAGGGCCCCAAAAAAATTTGGGGGAAAAAAAAATTTTTTTTTTTGGGGTTTTAAAAGGGGGGGGGTTCCCCCCTTTCCCGGGGTTTTTTTTTTTCCCCCCCTTTAAAATTTTAAAACCCCCAAAATTTGGGGGGGTTTTTCCCAAAAAGGGGAAAAAATTTTTAAACCCCGGGGAAGGGGGAAAAAAAAGTTTAAAAAAAAAGGTTTTAATTTTTTTTTGGGGGAAAAAAAAACCCCCGGAAAAAGGGGGGGTTTTTAAAAAGGGGGGCCAAAAATTTCCCCCCCCCCGGGAAAAAAGGGGGAAAAAAAAAATTTTTTTTTTGGGGGGGGAATTTCCCCCCCCCCAAAACCCCCGGGGGAAATTTGGGAAGGGGCCCCGGGGGGGGGGTTTTTAAAAAAGGGGGGGAAAAAAATTTTTTAAGCCCGGGGGAAAAATTTTCCCAACCCGGGGGTTTGGAAATTTTTTGGAAACCCAAAAAAACCCCGGGGGGAAAAAAGGGGCCCCCCCCCAAAATTTCCCCCCTTTTCCCCCCCCTTTTTTTTTTTGGGGGGGGGGGGTTTAAAAAAAAAAAAACCCAAAAAGGGGGGGTTTAAATTTGGGGCAAAGGGTTTTAAAAAAAGGGGGTTTTAAAAATTTCCCTTTAAATTAAATTTTTTTTTTTGGGGGGGGGGGGGGCCCCCCTTCCGGGTTTGGGCCCAACGGGGAATTGGGGGCCCCCAAAAAAAAAAAAGGGCCCAATTTTTGGGGGGAAAAAAAGGGAAAAGGGGGGGGTTTCCCCAAAAAAAAACCCCCGGGTTTTGGGGCCGGGGAAAAAAAAGGGGGGGGGGGAAAATTTTTAAAAAAAAAAAGGGGGGGGCCCGGGGTTTAAAACCCCCCCTTTTTTAAAAAAAAAAATTTTTTTTTTTTTAAAAAACCCAATTTTTTGGGGGGGTTTTTAAACCCCGGGGAAAAATTTTTAAAAACCCTTTTTTTTTTTGGGGGGGGGAAAAAAAAGGGGGAAAAAAGGGGGGGGGGGGAAAAAAAAAGGGGGGCCCCTTTTTTTTAAACCCGAAAATTTTTTTTGTTGGGGGAAAAAGGGGAAAAAAAAGGTTTAGGGAAAAATTTTTAAAGGGGGGGGAAAAATTTGGCCCGGGGGCCCCGGGGCCCCCTTTTTAAAGGGGGGGGGAAATTTCCTATTTAAAAAAGTAAAAAAAAAAAAAAAGGGGGGGGGGGAAAAAAAAAATTCCCCAATTTTTTGGGTTTTTGGGGAAAAAAAAGGGGTTTTTTTAAAAAAAAAAAATTTTTTCCTTTGGGGCCCCCCCCAAAAAAGGGGGGAAAAAAAAAAAAAGGTGGGGTTTTTTTTTAAAAATTTTTTGAAAAAATTTTTTAAAAAAGGGGTAACCCCCTTCCCTTTCCTTTTTTGGGGGGGAAAAGGGGTTTGGGGGTTTTGGGGGGGAAAAAAGAGGGGGGGGAAAAGGGGGGGAAAAAAAGGGGGGGGGAAAAAAATTTTAAACCCCCGGGAGGGGAAAAAATTTTCCCGGGGGGGGGGAAAAAAGGGGGGGGAAAAAAACCCCCCCCCCGGGGGGGGGGGGGGGAAAAAAGGGGGTTTTTAGGGGAAAAAAAAAAAAAAAAATTTTTTTTTTCCCCCCTTGAAATTTTTTTTTTAAAGGGGGGGCAAAGGTTTGGGGGTTTTTTAAAAAAAACCCAAAAAAAAGGGGGGGGGGGGGGTTTTTTTTTTTTTCTCCCCCCCCCTTTTTTGGGGGGGGGGGAAAAACCGGGGGGGGAATTTTTTGGGGGGGGGGGCCGAAGGAAAAAACCCCCCCCTTTTTTTTTCCCCCAAAAAAATTTTTAAAACCCCCCCCAAAGGGGGCCCCCCCCCGGGGGGGGGGGGGGTTTTGGGGGGGGGGCCCAGGGGGGCCCCGGGGGCCCCCCCGGTCGGGGGGGGTTTTTTTTTTAAAAAATTTTTGGGGGGTTTTTCCCCCCAAAAAAAAGGGGGGGGGAAAAAAAAGAAAACCCCCCGGGGGCCCCCAACCCCCCAAAAAAAAAAAAAAGAATTGGGCCCGGGGGCCCCAAAAGGGTTTTTAAAAGGCCCCGGGCCCCCCCAGCCTGGCCCCAAAAACCCCAAAGGGGGGGGTTTTTTTGGGGAAAAGGGCCCGGGGGAAAGGGGCCCCCTTTTTTTGGGGGGGGAAAAAACCCCCAAAAACCCGGGGGGGCCCCCCCCTTTTTTCCCCCCCTTTTTTGGGGGGGGGGAAACCCCCAATTTTTGGGGGCCCCCCCCAAAAAAAAATCCGGGCCCCCCTTTTTGGGGGGAAAAATTTTTGGGGGCCGGCCCCGGGGTTTTTTCCCCGGGGGGGGTAAATTAAAAGGGGGGAAACCCGGGGGGGGGGGGGAAAAAAAAAAAATTTTTTTTCCCCCGGCCCTTTTGGGGGTTTAAAAACCCCGGGGTTTTTTGGGGGGGCTTGGGGGCCCCCCTTTTTTTTACCAAAAATTTTTAAACCCCGGGGGGGGGGCCCCGGGGGCCCCCCTTTTTTAAAAAAAAAAACCCTTAAGGGGGGCCCCCCCCCGGGGGGGGGTTTTTTTTGGGGCCCAAAAACCCCCCCTTTTAAAAGGGGGGGGGAAAACCCCGGGGGGCCCGGGGCCCCCCAAGGGGGGGTTTTTTTTTTGGGGGGGTTTTTGGGGGGGCCCCCGGGCCCCCTCCGGGGGGGTTTGGGGCCGGGAAGGGGGTGCCCCCCAAAATTTTTCCCCCGGGGGCCCAAAAAGGGGGCCCCCCCAAGGGGAAACCCCCCCCCGGGGGGGGGGGGGGCCCCCCCTTTCCCCCCCGGGGGAAAAAAAGGGGGGGGGGCCCAAAGGGGGGGAAAAAAAACCCCCCCCCCCCCCAAAAAACCCCCCCCCCCGGGGGGTGGGGCCCAAAAAGGGGGCCCCCAAAGGGTTTTTGGGGGGTGAAAAACCCCCCGGGGGGGGGGAAACCCCCACCGGGGGGGGCCTCCGGAAAAAGGCCCAAAAGGCCCTTTGGGGGGGGGCCCTTAACCCCCCCAACCGGGGCCCCCCTTTTGGGGGGGGGGGCCCCCCCGGGGGGGGCCCCCCCGGGGCCCCCCCCCCTTTTTTTTCCCCCGGGGGGTTGGGGGGGGCCCCCCCCTTTTTTTAAAATTTAAAAAATTCCCGGGTGGGAAAAAAAAAAAAGGGGGGGGTTTTTTTTTGGGGGGGGTTTAAAAACTTTTCCCCAAAAATTTTTTTTTGGAAAAAACCCCGGGGGGAAAAAAATTTTTCCCCCAAACCCTTTTTGGGGACTTGGGGGGAATTTTTTTGGGGGGGGCCCCCCCCAAAAAAAAAAAAAAATTTTTCCCCCAAAAAAAAAAGGGGGAAAAAGGGGGCCCCGGGGGTTTTAAAAAACCCCCCCCCAAAAGCCGGGGCCCCAAAAGGGGGGCCGGGGGGAAAAGGGGGTTTTTTAAAAAAAAGCCAAAAACCCCCTTTTTGGGGGGTTTGGGGAGGGTCCCCCCCAAAAAAAAAGGGGGGGCCCCCCCCAAGGGGGGGGTAAAAGGGGGGGATCCGGTCCGGGTTTTTTTGGGGGGGGTTTTTTTTTTAAAAAAAAAACCCCCCCCCCCGGGGGGTTTTTAAACCCAACCCGGGGGGGGGGGTTTGGGGGGTTTTGGGGGGGGGGGGCCCCCAAAAGGGCCCGGGGTTTTTCCCCGGGGGGAAAAAAACCCCCCCCCGGGGGGGGGAAAAAAAAGGCCTTAAAAACCCCCGGAAACCCCCCCCCCCCTTAAAGGGGGAAAAAAAAAAGCCGGGGGGGCCCCCCCCGGGGGGGGGGGGGGGCCCCGAAAAAACCCCCGGGGGGCCCCCTTTTTTTCCCCCTTTTTTTCCCCACCCCCAAAAAAAGGGGGCCCGGGGCAGGGGGCCCCCGGGGGGGGGGGGGGGGCCCCCCCCTTTTGGGGGGGAAAAAAACCAAAAAAAAACCCCCCCCCCCCCCCCTTTAAAAAAGGGGGAAAACCGAATTTTCCCCCAAATTTTTTTTGGGGGGGGGGGGGGCCCCCCCCAAAAAAAAAGGGGGGGGGTTTTTTAAAAAACTTTAAAAAAAAAAAAAAAACCCAAAAAAAACCCCCCCCCGGGGGGGGGGAAAAAAAATTTTAAAAAAATTTTTTGGGGGGAAAAAACTTTAAAAAACCCCCAAAAAAAACCCCTTTTTTAAAAAAATTGGGGGAAAAAAAAACCCCCCCCCCCCCAAAGGGGGGGGGGAAAAACCCCAAAAAGGGGGGAAAAAAATTTTTTCTGGGGAAAAACCCCTTTTAAACTTCCCCCCCCAAAAAAAAAGAAATTTTAAAAAAATTTTAAAGGGGGGGGGTTTTTGGGGGGGGAAAATTTTTTTTCCCCAAAAAGGAAAAAAGGGGGCCCCCCGGGGGGAAAAAGGGGGGGGGGCCCCGGGGGCCCAAAAAAAGGGGGGGTAAAAAGGCCTTTTCCCCCCCCTTTTTTTTGGGGGGGGTTTTTTTTGGGGCCCCCCCGGGGGGGCCCCCCCTTTTCCCCCGGGGGGCCAAGGGTTTTAAAAAAAAAATTTTAAAAAATTTTTTTTTTTGGGGGGCCCTTTTTTAAAAAAGGGGGGCTTTAAACCCCTTTTTTTAAAAAAAAAAAAGGGAAAAAAAAATTTTAAAATTTTTTAAACCCCCTTTTTTTTTTTAAAAAAAAAAAAACAAAAAAAACCCTTTAAAATTTTTTAAAAAAAAAAAAGCAAAAAACCTTTGGGAAAAAAAATTTTTAAAAAATTTTTTTAAAAAATTTTTTTTTTTAAAAAAAACCGGAACCCAAAAAAAAAAACCGAATTACCAAAAAATTTTTTTTTCCCCCGGGAAAAAAAACCCAAAAAAAAAATTTTTAAAAAAAAAATTTTTTTTTTAAAAAAAAATTAACCAACCCAAAAGGGGGGAAAAAAAACTTTTTCCTTAAAAAAACCCCAAAAAAAAATTTTTTAAAAAGGGGGGGAAAAAAAAAATTAAAAAAATTTAAAAAATAAAAACCCCCCCAAAGGTTTTTTAAAAAAAAAAAAAAAGGGGGGGCCAAAAAGGGGTTTTAAAGGGGGTGGAAATTTTTAAAATTTGGCCGGAAAAAAAAAATTTTGGGGGGAAAAGGGGGGAAAAAGGGGAAAAAATTTTTTCGGGGGGGAAAAAATTTTTTTTAAAAAAATTTTTTGGGAAAAAAAATTTTTAAAAAAAATTTTTTTTAATTGAAAAAACTTTTGGGGGGGGGGAAAAAAAGTTTTTTGGGGAAAAAAAAAAAAGGGGAAAAAGGGAAATTTTTTTTCCCCCCGGGGGGGGTTTTTTTTTTGGGGGGAAAAAAAAAAAAGGGGAAAAAAAGGGGTTTCTGGGGAAGTTAAAAAATTTTGGGGGAAAAAAAAAAAAATTTTTTTATTTGGGGCCAAAAAGGGGGTTTTTTGGGGGGCCGGGTTTTTCCGGAAAGGAAAAAAGGGGAAAAAAGGGGAGGAACCCCCCCAAAGGGGGCTTTGGGCCCCTTTTAAAAAGGAAAGGGAAAAAAAAATTTCCCCCCGGGGGGAGAAAAGGGGGTTTCCGGGGGAAAAAAAAAAATTTTTTTTCCCCCCTTTTTTGGGGGTTTAAAAAAAAAGGGGGGTTTTAAAAATTTGTTTTCCCCCCCCGGGGGGGGGGGAAACCCCGGGCCCTTGTGCCAATAAGGAGTGAGGATGCAAATCATTGAATGTGAGATAGGAAGAAAACTGGGAGATCAATAGTTTGATTTAAGTTTGCCTCAGAAGCTACCTTGGGTAAAAAGGACGGTTAGTCCTGAGAGACTCTGTCTTTGTGGAAAACTAGATAAGGGGACGAATGCAAAGGGCATGAAGTTCTGATACTCCTAGCAGATGTTATGGCGACTAAGAAGAGAGTTTTCCAAGAGAGCAATTTCAAAGGACAAGAAGCGAGGTTCAAAGGAGGGAGAATAAAGGATGTTAAGACTAAATTTAAGTCCCACTGCGGTGGGGATCTCTGATTGGTGGCTTGGTAAAAGATTCCTTTAAGGAAGGCTTTACAAAGCTTATGGGACATGATGCTGGAGTTCGATAAGCCTATGTGAAAGTTTGAAATAGCCGCTAACTGAACTTTGACTGTGGAGGATGAAGAGCCTGAATGAAAAAGTTTGGCTAGGAAATCTAGAACTGACTGAATATGAGCAGTAAAGGGATCTATATTCCTAGCCTTTGCCCAGAAGGAAAAACGCTTCCACTTAAATCCTTCTGGTAGAGGACTTAAGGGAAGCTATAATAATGTCACACACAGAACTGGAAATAAGGGGAAGCCTGGCTAGGGTTGGAAGTGAAGCAACCAAGCTGTGAGGTTGAGAGATTGAAGGGATTGGTGCAGCTGTCCCGACTGGTGGACCAAAAGATCTGGCACTGGGTTCAGATGCCAAGGCTGCTCCAAAAGATAACGATGCAGGAATGGAAACCATATTTGTCAAGGCCAATAAGGGGCAATGAGGATCATCTTGGCTCTCAGGGCGGTAGCTTTCTGAATCAACTGAGTGATTAATGGAAAGGGGGGAAAGGCGTATAGAAGTCCCCGAGGCCAATCGTGGACTAGAGTATCTCTGGAGCGATGGCCTGGAAGGGGAAATAGAGTGAAAAAGTTGTGGCACTTGCTGTTCTGATGTGTTGCAAAAAGATCGCAGAAAGGTAGACCCTTCTGAAAAATCTCTGTTACTGACTGCTTGAGAGACCACTTGTGTGGCATGAGAATAGCTCTGCTCAACCTGTCCGCTATGATGTTGGACTTCCCGGGGATATGCGTTGCTATCAGAAACCGCTGAGAAGAGATCGCCCACTGTCAAAGTCTGAGTGCCTCTCGATATAGGGGATAGGACTTGGTTCCGCCCTGCTTGTTGATATACCACACTACGGACATATTGTCCGTTTGAATCGCAATCGTCCCGAAGGGAAGAGAATCTTGGAGGGCTTGCAACGCCAAAAGCACTGCTCTCATCTCCAGGACATTTATGTGCAGGTGGCATTCGAGAGATTGCCATGTGCTCTGGACCGTCCTGCCCTGAAAATGCCCCCCCCACCCAATCAGGGAGGTGTCCGTTGTGACCGTGGCAACCGGGGGTGAAGGAACAAACGGTCTGCCCTGAAGGACTTGAGGGGAGACCATCCACCAGGATAGGTGTTTTTTGCAAGACAGGGTTAAGATGTTGTGTGTCAAAGGAAGCTTTTGGAAGGACCACTGGGAGAATAGTATCCACTGAAGGACTTGCAACGCCAAAAGCACTGCTCTCATCTCCAGGACATTTATGTGCAGGTGGCATTCGAGAGATTGCCATGTGCTCTGGACCGTCCTGCCCTGAAAATGCCCCCCCCCCACCCAATCAGGGAGGTTCCTGACACTGCAACGGGTGAAGGAACAAACGGTCTGCCCTGAAGGACTTGAGGGGAGACCATCCACCAGGATAGGTGTTTTTTGCAAGACAGAGTTAAGATGTTGTGTGTCAAAGGAAGCTTTTGGAAGGACCACTGGGAGAATAGTATCCACTGAAGGAGCCACATGCAGAAACGAGCAAGGGGGAGTAGCGTGATGGCCGCCGCCATGAGACCTAACACTTTTAGGACAAACCTGGCCTGGATCTTCTTGCTCTGAAGGAGGATGTGCACGATTCAGAATATCCAAAACTCTTTGGTCTGTTAACTTTGCTGAGAGCTGTACGGTGTCCAAAGTGGCGCCTATGAAAGTAATAGACTGACAAGGCGACAAGGCAGACTTTTTGAAATTTATGGAGATACCTAGCCCTTTGCAAGTCTGAATGGTGTAATCTCTGGCAAGAAGAAGCTGATGCCTGGTGAGAGAAAGCCAGGCTTTTGGGTACAGCGATAATCTTCCCCCGACTGCCTCCGAAGGTGGACAGTCGGGCAGCTTCTCAGGGATGCTGGAAGGGTTTATCAGAGAGAGGCTCTCTGCTACTCTGGTTCTGTGGACCTCCTCTGCCTCTAGGGCGGCGTCTGTTGTTGTTCCCCCCCATGCCTCTAAGGGGGAACTGACCTCTTGCATCAGGAGTGACTCCCTGTGATTTACGGAACCACATTTTTCCACCCTTTTGACCCTTAGGATATGGTCTAGACGGGGTGGAAAAACGAACTTCCACGGCAGAGAGAGTCTTGCCATCCTGTTCGCATCTCGTCAAAGTATCCTTCACTTGAGGTCCAAACAACGCTGAACCATCAAAGGGGGAGTTAGTGAATGATGCCTTTAAGTGGTCTGCAAAGTTGCAAAGCCGCATCCAGGCGTGACGCCTTAAGGCCACACCCATGCCTGCGGCTCTACTCGCTCCATCGGCTGCATAGGAAATAAGCCGCATAGAGGAGTTGACAATCGAATTTAGGGTTCCTAGCTGGGAGTTGATTTTGTCTTGGGACCCCGCAGCTGTTGGATCCTGTAGGGCATCACCCATTTCTTTGAGAATGTCTCTTTGAAGGTGGGTGAAATGGCACAAGTAATTCAGCGATCGCATGGCGAAAGTCGCTGAAGAGAACATCCGCTTGCCGTACCTATCCATAGTCCTAGATTCCTTATTAGGAGGATGGGTAGGTACTGAAGGATCAGCCAGTTCCTTCTTAGTAGCTGCAGCCACCACCATGGCATCAACTGGGACACCTTTAGCTAAAAACTGTTTATCTGACGGGGCTGTGATAAATTTGGTAGGCCTCCGTGGGGTAGGTTCCATCATATCAGGGGCTGTCCATGCCTTCCGCGCCACCACTTCCATAAGGGGGTCAAAAGGCAGAGACACCCAGGAGGTGGAAGGGCGAGAACCAAACGCCTCCAGGTAAACCGACTCATCCTCGGAAGGATTGAGGGTTGACCAGTCCCCCCTCTGTTTGAGGATTTCAAGGATGTCAGAAAAAAAGACATCCTCAGAGGGGGACCGTGGGGACCCTTCCGACTCATCCAAGTCAGTATCAGATGTGATGGACTCAGGGGAGTCCACATGCTTCCTCTTACATGTCCTCTTTCGAGGGGGTTCATCTGACGGATCAGGGGGAAACTTCGGAAGAGGAGGATATTCCCAATGGGGAAACCTGAGGCGTTGGATCTCTACGGGCGGGAACGAGAGAGTGGGCAGAGACCACAGCAGGCACAACAGTGTGAGGAGCTGATGGAGCCGACCGTGGAGCAGGCACGGGAGCCAGTACGCTCCTCATGACCTCAAAGGCGCCCCTATCGGGCAGGACAGAGGGCTCCCGCTCCGAAGAGATAGGAACCCCAGCCGGCACCGAGGGATGGCTCGAGCGATGTCGGGCCGAACTCACCCGCGCGCCGAGGGAGAACGGGTCGGACAAGGGTCCGATGCCACTCGCCTCGGAGCGCTGGAAGTCCAAGCGCCCGGATCCTTCCAAGGAAGGGACCATGGAAGAGATCGGAGCAGACGACGGAGCCAAAGGAGGATGTATCGGCTCCGACGTCTCGACGGTCACAGCTCCAAGAATATCTGGCTCCGAGCTCAGGGGTAAAGTTGGAGGAGGAATCGAAGATGGTATGGGTATAGCCACTGTCTGTTGAGAAGGGCTACGAAGTATTTGGGCTAGTGCCTGAGACTTTAGGAGTCTGCTAACCACCCATCTCGAGGTCATTGTCCGATAGCCTGGAAGACCGAGAGGAATGGCTCCGATGGCTCCGCTCTGAGAGCAAGGGCGATCTCGGAGCCGAGTGAATGGACTCCAGGGACGGAGACAGTGATCTCTTACGGCTGGAAGATGGCACCGAGACCTCTAACGGTGCTCATGGAGCCATAGACACATCGGCTCCAGCCGGAGCCGATTTGGAAGACAAAGTCTTGGAAGTATCTGCTCCAGCCGGAGCCGATGTAGAAGACTGCGACATAGCAGTATCGGCTCCAGCCGGAGCCGATAACGAAGCAGTCACTGAGCCACCAGCCGAAGGCTTGGAGCACGGAGCTGACGGTTTGGATGGCTTCGAAGGTTTCCCCGGCAAGGGCTTGGCCGGGGAACCTCCGGGCTTTAATAAGCCCCTCAAAATCAACTTATTCCTGCGCTCCTGCAGGACTCTTGGACTGAATGCATGGCAGACGGAACAAGAGTCCTGCAGGTGCAGGGGTCCCAGGCAGTAAACACAAGAAGTGTGACCATCTGTCAGCGACATTTTCTGACAGCACGAGTCACACTTCTTGAATCCTGCGACCTTAGTGTCTTTAGACATTAAGCTGTCGAAGGAAAGATGAATTCCTAAGGGAAGGTCTAGACACACACATGCTCACACACGAACAATTAAAGGTCAAGGATAACCCAGACACACAAAAAATAAATGTCCCAAAAGGGAAACTGAGAAAGAAAAAAAAAAAAAAAAAACGGAAAGGCCTAAGGCCTAACCTTCAAAAGGGAAGGATAAACTCTAGGGATTATAGGGATTAAAGGGAGGACCCACAGAATAGTGGTATACTAAGTGGGGTCTAAGTAACTAATCTACTGAAAAAGTGGGAGAGAAATCCTAAAAAAAAAAAAATCGACAATTTTCACTGACCTGCAGAGCCGGTAAAAAAAAGCACCTTGCTAGGGAAAGCGGCAAACGAGATCTGGGTAA
Organism: Protopterus annectens; assembly: GCF_019279795.1. NCBI lineage: Eukaryota > Metazoa > Chordata > Ceratodontiformes > Protopteridae > Protopterus > Protopterus annectens. Next base: position 1,259,231,257 of record NC_056741.1, on the reverse strand, counting down.
TTGGCGCATAGCATTATGGGATATAGGGTACCTCGAGCCATTAAAATCAGCTCTCGAGCTTTAGTGTAGGCCGAGTCGGAGCCGAGGATCGGCTCCGAACCCATCCAGCAAGAATGAAGGTGAGATTGACAACATAACATCTTGTGATTTATCAAAATGGTTTGAGCTAACTGGTCACCGAGATCTCTCTTGCCGCGGCAAACTAGATCTGAGATAATTCCAGCAGTGCATTGTGGGATATGGGGCTTGGTCTCGAGCAACTGGCAAACCTTGTGCTTTGCTATCAGCCATGTCGGAGCAGAGGATTGGCTCCGAACTAGTCAGTGAGAATAAACGGCGAGATTTAATAACTTCACATTAAGGTAGATTTATAGAAAGAACCTGCAGCTCAGAACTGTATCTGCCTATGACTGCTACGAAACCCAAAGTCTTCAAGGACAATTTTAGTTCTGCTGAACCCACTGGTTCAATCAGGAAAATACTAGAAGGCTTCAAAAACAAAGCAAATATTTTAAGAAAATGTTGTGGAATGTGAAGTCTCAGCTGGGAAACCAGCAAATTACCCACATGAAAATTATAAACACAGTAAATGAACTT